>NW_028292573.1:1520157-1781835 GCF_029948245.1 Actinia tenebrosa
AAGAAAATCCTTATTTCTAAGCCGGTACATTAGCTGCAGCCCCAAATCAAAAAAAGCAACGACTTTGAAGCTCTGGCTACTAGACTATGTAGTTTGGTTGGTGCTAACGTGAATGATGGAAGAGTTTAAAGGCACAATGCAATGTGGAGTAGTAGAACATCCACAGCCATTGTTTGGGACACAGAGACAGCGCTGGGGGGAGGGCACGGGGGAGGTGAAAACTACTAGAAAGATGTATTTTAGCTGGAAATTTGCTGTTGAACATGATTCCCCTATCGAAAACGGTCAAGAAAATTCGATTTTCCAAACGAAAAGACGTTGCCAAAGGAATTGGCAAAGTTTCTGCTGCGTTCACATACATCTCCTTATAAGAGCATTTTGCTGAATTAGCAAGGAGTCCCCCAAGAAAATCCTTAATTCCTTAGCCGGTACATTAGCTGCAGCCCCAAATCAAAAAAAGGTAGAAATTTTAAGCTCTGGCTAATAGACTATGTAGTTTGGTGGGTGCTAACGTGAATGATGGAAGAGTTTAAAGGCACAATGTAATGTGGAGTATAGAACATCCACAGTCATTGTTTGGGACACAGAGACAGGACTGGGGGGAGGGCACGGGGGAGGTGAAAACTACTAGAAAGACGTATTTTAGCTGGAAATTTGCTGTTGAACATGATTCCCCTATCGAAAACGGTCAAGAAAATTCGATATTCCTAACGAAGTGACGTTGCCAAATCAATTGGCAAAGTTTCTGCTGCGTTCACATACATTTGCTTATAAGAGCATTTTACTGAATTAGCAAGGACTCCCCCAAGAAAATCTCTAATTTCTCAGCCGGTAAATTAGATGCAGCCCCCAAATAAAAAAACGCAACGACTTTGAAGCTCTGGCTACTAGACTATGTAGTTTGGTGGGTGCTAACGTGAATGATGGAAGAGTTTAAAGGCACAATGTAATGTGGAGTATAGAACATCCACAGCCATTGTTTGGGACACCGGGGCAGCGCTGGGGGGAGTGCACGGGAGAGGTGAAAACTACTAGAAAGACGTATTTTAGCTGGAAATTTGCTGTTGAACATGATTCCCCTATCGAAAACGGTCAAGAAAATTCGGTTTTCCAAACGAAATGACGTTGCCAAAGGAATTAGCAAAGTTCCCGCTGCGTTCACATACATTTGCTTATAAGAGCATTTTGCTGAATTAGCAAGGACTCCCCCAAGAAAATCCCTAATTTGTCAGCCGTTACATTAGCTGCAGCTCCCAAATAAAAAAAAGCAACGACTTTGGAGCTCCGGCTACATGACTATGTAGTTTGGTGGGTGCTAACGTGAATGATGGAAGAGTTTAAGGGCACAATGTAATGTGGAGTATAGAATATCCACAGCTATTGTTTGGGACACAGAGCCAGCGCTGGGGGGAGGGCCCGGGGGAGGTGAAAACTACTAGAAAGACGTATTTTAGCTGGAAATTTGCTGTTGAACATGATTCCCCTATCGAAAACGGTCAAGAAAATTCGGTTTTCCAAACGAAGTGACGTTGCCAAAGGAATTGGCAAAGTTCCTGCTGCGTTCACATACATTTGCTTATAAGAGCATTTTGCTGAATTAGCAAGGACTCCCCCAAGAAAATCCTTAATTTCTCAGCCGGTACATTAGCTGCAGCCCCCAAATCAAAAAAAGCAACGACTTTGAAGCTCTGGCTACTAGACTATGTAGTTTGGTGGGTGCTAACGTGAATGATGGAAGAGTTTAAAGGCACAATGTAATGTGGAGTATAGAACATCCACAGCCATTGTTTGGGACACAGAGCCAGCGCTGGGGGAGTGCACGGGAGAGGTGAAAACTACTAGAAAGACGTATTTTAGCTGGAAATTTGCTGTTGAACATGATTCCCCTATCGAAAACGGTCAAGAAAATTCGGTTTTCCAAACGAAATGACGTTGCCAAAGGAATTAGCAAAGTTCCCGCTGCGTTCACATACATTTGCTTATAAGAGCATTTTGCTGAATTAGCAAGGACTCCCCCAAGAAAATCCCTAATTTGTCAGCCGTTACATTAGCTGCAGCTCCCAAATAAAAAAAGCAACGACTTTGGAGCTCTGGCTACATAGACTATGTAGTTTGGTGGGTGCTAACGTGAATGATGGAAGAGTTTAAGGGCACAATGTAATGTGGAGTATAGAATATCCACAGCTATTGTTTGGGACACAGAGCCAGCGCTGGGGGGAGGGCCCGGGGGAGGTGAAAACTACTAGAAAGACGTATTTTAGCTGGAAATTTGCTGTTGAACATGATTCCCCTATCGAAAACGGTCAAGAAAATTTGATTTTCCAAACGAAGTGACATTGAAAAATCAATTGGCAAAGTTTCTGCTGCGTACACATACATTTCCTTATAAGAGCATTTTGCTGAATTAGAAAGGACTCCCCCAAGAAAATCCTTAATTTCTCAGCCGGTACATTAGCTGCAGCCCCCAAATCAAAAAAAGCAACGACTTTGAAGCTCTGGCTACTAGACTATGTAGTTTGGTTGGTGCTAACGTGAATGATGGAAGAGTTTAAAGGCACAATGCAATGTGGAGTGTAGAACATCCACAGCCATTGTTTGGGACACAGAGACAGCGCTGGGGGGAGGGCACGGGGGAGGTGAAAACTACTAGAAAGATGTATTTTAGCTGGAAATTTGCTGTTGAACATGATTCCCCTATCGAAAACGGTCAAGAAAATTCGATTTTCCAAACGAAAAGACGTTGCCAAAGGAATTGGCAAAGTTTCTGCTGCGTTCACATACATCTCCTTATAAGAGCATTTTGCTGAATTAGCAAGGAGTCCCCCAAGAAAATCCTTAATTCCTTAGCCGGTACATTAGCTGCAGCCCCCAAATCAAAAAAAGGTAGAAATTTTAAGCTCTGGCTAATAGACTATGTAGTTTGGTGGGTGCTAACGTGAATGATGGAAGAGTTTAAAGGCACAATGTAATGTGGAGTATAGAACATCCACAGTCATTGTTTGGGACACAGAGACAGGACTGGGGGGAGGGCACGGGGGAGGTGAAAACTACTAGAAAGACGTATTTTAGCTGGAAATTTGCTGTTGAACATGATTCCCCTATCGAAAACGGTCAAGAAAATTCGATATTCCTAACGAAGTGACGTTGCCAAATCAATTGGCAAAGTTTCTGCTGCGTTCACATACATTTGCTTATAAGAGCATTTTACTGAATTAGCAAGGACTCCCCCAAGAAAATCTCTAATTTCTCAGCCGGTAAATTAGATGCAGCCCCCAAATAAAAAAACGCAACGACTTTGAAGCTCTGGCTACTAGACTATGTAGTTTGGTGGGTGCTAACGTGAATGATGGAAGAGTTTAAAGGCACAATGTAATGTGGAGTATAGAACATCCACAGCCATTGTTTGGGACACCGGGGCAAGCGCTGGGGGGAGTGCACGGGAGAGGTGAAAACTACTAGAAAGACGTATTTTAGCTGGAAATTTGCTGTTGAACATGATTCCCCTATCGAAAACGGTCAAGAAAATTCGGTTTTCCAAACGAAATGACGTTGCCAAAGGAATTAGCAAAGTTCCCGCTGCGTTCACATACATTTGCTTATAAGAGCATTTTGCTGAATTAGCAAGGACTCCCCCAAGAAAATCCCTAATTTGTCAGCCGTTACATTAGCTGCAGCTCCCAAATTAAAAAAAGCAACGACTTTGGAGCTCTGGCTACTAGACTATGTAGTTTGGTGGGTGCTAACGTGAATGATGGAAGAGTTTAAGGGCACAATGTAATGTGGAGTATAGAATATCCACAGCTATTGTTTGGGACACAGAGCCAGCGCTGGGGGGAGGGCCCGGGGGAGGTGAAAACTACTAGAAAGACGTATTTTAGCTGGAAATTTGCTGTTGAACATGATTCCCCTATCGAAAACGGTCAAGAAAATTCGGTTTTGCAAACGAAATGAAGTTGCCAAAGGAATTGGCAAAGTTCCTGTTGCTTTCACATACATTTGCTTATAAGAGCATTTTGCTGAATTAGCTAGGACTCACCCAAGAAAATCCTTAATTTCTCAGCCGGTACATTAGCTGCAGCCCACAAATCAAAAAAAGCAACGACTTTGAAGCTCTGGCTACTAGACTATGTAGTTTGGTGGGTGCTAACGTGAATGATGGAAGAGTTTAAAGGCACAATGTAATGTGGAGTATAGAACATCCACAGCCATTGTTTGGGACACAGAGCCAGCGCCGGGGGGAGGTGAAAACTACTAGAAAGACGTATTTTAGCTGGAAATTTGCTGTTGAACATGATTCCCCTATCGAAAACGGTCAAGAAAATTCGGTTTTCCAAACGAAATGACGTTGCCAAAGGAATTAGCAAAGTTCCCGCTGCGTTCACATACATTTGCTTATAAGAGCATTTTGCTGAATTAGCAAGGACTCCCCCAAGAAAATCCCTAATTTCTCAGCCGTTACATTAGCTGCAGCTCCCAAATAAAAAAAGCAACGACTTTGAAGCTCTGGCTACTAGACTATGTAGTTTGGTGGGTGCTAACGTGAATGATGGAAGAGTTTAAAGGCACAATGTAATGTGGAGTATAGAACATCCACAGCCATTGTTTGGGACACAGAGCCAGCGCTGGGGGGAGGGCCCGGGGAGGTGAAAACTACTAGAAAGACGTATTTTAGCTGGAAATTTGCTGTTGAACATGATTCCCCTATCGAAAACGGTCAAGAAAATTCGGTTTTCCAAACGAAATGACGTTGCCAAAGGAATTGGCAAAGTTCCTGCTGCGTTCACATACATTTGCTTATAAGAGCATTTTGCTGAATTAGCAAGGACTCCCCCAAGAAAATCCTTAATTTCTCAGCCGGTACATTAGCTGCAGCCCCAAATCAAAAAAAGCAACGACTTTGAAGCTCTGGCTACTAGACTATGTAGTTTGGTGGGTGCTAACGTGAATGATGGAAGAGTTTAAAGGCACAATGTAATGTGGAGTATAGAACATCCACAGCCATTGTTTGGGACACAGAGCCAGCGCTGGGGGGAGGTGAAAACTACTAGAAAGACGTATTTTAGCTGGAAATTTGCTGTTGAACATGATTCCCCTATCGAAAACGGTCAAGAAAATTCGGTTTTCCAAACGAAATGACGTTGCCAAAGGAATTGGCAAAGTTCCTGTTGCGTTCACATACATTTGCTTATAAGAGCATTTTGCTGAATTAGCAAGGACTCCCCCAAGAAAATCCCTAATTTCTCAGACCGTACATTAGCTGCAGCCCCCAAATAAAAAAACTCAACGACTTTGAAGCTCTGGCTACTAGACTATGTACTTTGGTGGGTGCTAACGTGAATGATGGAAGAGTTTAAAGGCACAATGTAATGTGGAGTATAGAACATCCATAGCCATTGTTTGGAACACAGAGCCAGCGCTGGGAGGATGGCACGGGGGAGGTGAAAACTACTAGAAAGACGTATTTTAGCTGGAAATTTGCTGTTGAACATGATTCCCCTATCGAAAACGGTCAAGAAAATTTGATTTTCCAAACGAAATGACGTTGCCAAATCAATTGGCAAAGTTTTTGCTGCGTTCACATACATTTGCTTATAAGAGCATTTTGCTGAATTAGCAAGGACTCCCCCAAGAAAATCCTTAATTTCTCAGCCGGTACATTAGCTGCAGCCCACAAATCAAAAAAAGCAACGACTTTGAAGCTCTGGCTACTAGACTATGTAGTTTGGTGGGTGCTAACGTGAATGATGGAAGGAGTTTAAAGGCACAATGTAATGTGGAGTATAGAACATCCACAGCCATTGTTTGGGACACAGAGCCAGAGCTGGGGAGAGGGCCGGGGAAGGTGAAAACTACTAGAAAGACGTATTTAGCTGGAAATTTGCTGTTGAACATGATTCCCCTATCGAAAACGGTCAAGAAAATTCGGTTTTCCAAACGAAATGACGTTGCCAAAGGAATTGGCAAAGTTCCTGTTGCGTTCACATACATTTGCTTATAAGAGCATTTTGCTGAATTAGCAAGGACTCCCCCAAGAAAATCCTTAATTTCTCAGCCGGTACATTAGCTGCAGCCCCCAAATCAAAAAAAGCAACGACTTTGAAGCTCTGGCTACTAGACTATGTAGTTTGGTGGGTGCTAACGTGAATGATGGAGGAGTTTAAAGGCACAATGTAATGTGGAGTATAGAACATCCACAGCCATTGTTTGGGACACAGAGCCAGCGCCGGGGGGAGGTGAAAACTACTAGAAAGACGTATTTTAGCTGGAAATTTGCTGTTGAACATGATTCCCCTATCGAAAACGGTCAAGAAAATTCGATTTTCCAAACGAAATGACGTTGCCAAAGGAATTGGCAAAGTTTCTGCTGCGTTCACATACATTTGCTTATAAGAGCATTTTGCTGAATTAGCAAGGACTCCCCCAAGAAAATCCTTAATTTCTCAGCCGGTACATTAGCTGCAGCCCCCAAATAAAAAAAGCAACGACTTTGAAGCTCTGGCTACTAGACTATGTAGTTTGGTGGGTGCTAACGTGAATGATGGAAGAGTTTAAAGGCACAATGCAATGTGGAGTATAGAACATCCACAGCCATTGTTTGGGACACAGAGCCAACGCTGGTGTGAGGGGCCGGGGGAGGTGAAAACTACTAGAAAGACGTATTTTAGCTGGAAATTTGCTGTTGAACATGATTCCCCTATCGAAAACGGTCAAGAAAATTCGGTTTTCCAAACGAAATGACGTTGCCAAAGGAATTGGCAAAGTTCCTGCTGCGTTCACATACATTTGCTTATAAGAGCATTTTGCTGAATTAGCAAGGACTCCCCCAAGAAAATCCTTAATTTCTCAGCCGGTACATTAGCTGCAGCCCCCAAATAAAAAAAAGCAACGACTTTGAAGCTCTGGCTACTAGACTATGTAGTTTGGTGGGTGCTAACGTGAATGATGGAAGAGTTTAAAGGCACAATGCAATGTGGAGTATAGAACATCCACAGCCATTGTTTGGGACACAGAGCCAACGCTGGTGTGAGGGGCCGGGGGAGGTGAAAACTACTAGAAAGACGTATTTTAGCTGGAAATTTGCTGTTGAACATGATTCCCCTATCGAAAACAGTCAAGAAAATTCGGTTTTCCAAAGGAAATGACGTTGCAAAAGGAATTGGCAAAGTTCCTGCGGCGTTCACATACATTTGCTTATAAGAGCATTTTGCTGAATTAGCAAGGACTCCCCCAAGAAAATCCTTAATTTCTCAGCCGGTACATTAGCTGCAGCCCCCAAATCAAAAAAAGCAACGACTTTGAGCTCTGGCTACTAGACTATGTAGTTTGGTGGGTGCTAACGTGAATGATGGAAGAGTTTAAAGGCACAATGTAATGTGGAGTATAGAACATCCACAGCCATTGTTTGGGACACAGAGCCAACGCTGGTGTGAGGGGCCGGGGGAGGTGAAAACTACTAGAAAGACGTATTTTAGCTGGAAATTTGCTGTTGAACATGATTCCCCTATCGAAAACGGTCAAGAAAATTCGTTTTTCCAAACGAAATGACGTTGCCAAAGGAATTGGCAAAGTTCCTGTTGCGTTCACATACATTTGCTTATAAGAGCATTTTGCTGAATTAGCAAGGACTCCCCCAAGAAAATCCTTAATTTCTCAGCCGGTACATTAGCTGCAGCCCACAAATCAAAAAAAGCAACGACTTTCAAGCTCTGGCTACAAGACTATGTAGTTTGGTGTGTGCTAACGTGAATGATGGAGGAGTTTAAAGGCACAATGTAATGTGGAGTATAGAACATCCACAGCCATTGTTTGGTACACACAGCCGGAGCTGGGGAGAGGGGCCGGGAAAGGTGAAAACTACTAGAAAGAATTATTTCAGATGGAAATTTGCTGTTGAACATGATTCCCCTATCGAAAACGGTCAAGAAAATTCGGTTTTCCAAACGAAATGACGTTGCCAAAGGAATTGGCAAAGTTCCTGTTGCGTTCACATACATTTGCTTATAAGAGCATTTTGCTGAATTAGCAAGGACTCCCCTAAGAAAATCCCTAATTTCTCAGCCGGTACATTAGCTGCAGCTCCCAAATTAAAAAAAGCAACGACTTTGAAGCTCTGGCTATTAGACTATGTAGTTTGGTGGGTGCTAACGTGAATGATGGAAGAGTTTAAAGGCACAATGTAATGTGGAGTATAGAACATCCACAGTCATAGTTTGGGACACAGAGGCAGCGCTGGGGGGAGGGCAGGGGGGACGTGAAAACTACTAGAAAGACGTATTTTAGCTGGAAATTTGCTGTTGAACATGATTCCCCTATCGAAAATGGTCAAGAAAATTCGTTTTTCCAAACGAAATGACGTTGCCAAAGGAATTGTCAAAGTTCCTGTTGCGTTCACATACATTTGCTTATAAGAGCATTTTGCTGAATTAGGAAGGACTCCCCCAGGAAAATCCTTAATTTCTCAGCCGGTACATTAGCTGCAGCCCATAAATCAAAAAAATCAGCGACTTTAAAGCTCTGGCTACAAGACTATGTAGTTTGGTGTGTGCTAACGTGAATGATGGAGGAGTTTAAAGGCACAATGTAATGTGGAGTATAGAATATCAACAGCCATTGTTTGGTACACACGGCCGGGCTGCGGGTAGGGGTCTGAGAAGGTGAAAACTACTAGAAAGACGTATTTTAGCTGGAAATTTGCTGTTGAACATGATTCCCCTATCGAAAACGGTCAAGAAAATTCGGTTTTCCAAGTGAAATGACGTTGCCAAAGGAATTGGCAAAGTTCCTGTTGCGTTCACATACATTTGCTTATAAGAGCATTTTGCTGAATTAGCAAGGACTCCCCCAAGAAAATCCCTAATTTCTCAGCCGGTACATTAGCTGCAGCCCCCAAATTAAAAAAAGCAACGACTTTGAAGCTCTGGCTATTAGACTATGTAGTTTGGTGGGTGCTAACGTGAATGATGGAAGAGTTTAAAGGCACAATGTAATGTGGAGTATAGAACATCCACAGCCATTGTTTGGTACACACGACCGGGCTGGGGGTAGGGGTCTGAGAAGGTGAAAACTACTAGAAAGACGTATTTTAGCTGGAAATTTGCTGTTGAACATGATTCCCCTATCGAAAATGCTCAAGAAAATTCGTTTTTCCAAGCGAAATGACGTTGCCAAAGGAATTAGCAAAGTTCCTGCTGCGTTCACATACATTTGCTTATAAGAGCATTTTGCTGAATTAGGAAGGACTAGCCCAAGAAAATCATTAATTTCTCAGCCGGTACATTAGCTGCAGCCCACAAATCAAAAAAAGCAACGACTTTGCAAGCTCTGGCTACAAGACTATGTAGTTTGGTGTGTGCTAACGTGAATGATGGAAGAGTTTAAAGGCACAATGTAATGTGGAGTATAGAACATCCACAGCCATTGTTTGGTACACACAGCCGGAGCTGGGGAGAGGGGCCGGGAAAGGTGAAAACTACTAGAAAGAATTATTTCAGATGGAAATTTGCTGTTGAACATGATTCCCCTATCGAAAATGGTCAAGAAAATTCGGTTTTCCAAACGAAATGACGTTGCCAAAGGAATTGGCAAAGTTCCTGTTGGCGTTCACATACATTTGCTTATAAGAGCATTTTGCTGAATTAGCAAGGACTCCCCTAAGAAAATCCCTAATTTCTCAGCCGGTACATTAGCTGCAGCCCCCAAATTAAAAAAAGCAACGACTTTGAAGCTCTGGCTATTAGACTATGTAGTTTGGTGTGTGCTAACGTGAATGATGGAAGAGTTTAATGGCACAATGTAATGTGGAGTATAGAACATGCACAGCCATTGTTTGGGACACAGAGGCAGCGCTGGGGGTAGGGCACAAGGGACGTAAAAACTACTAGAAAGACGTATTTTAGCTGGAAATTTGCTGTTGAATATGATTCCCCTATCGAAAATGGTCAAGAAAATTCGGTTTTCCAAACGAAATGACGTTGCCAAAGGAATTGGCAAAGTTCCTGTTGCGTTCACATACATTTGCTTATAAGAGCATTTTGCTGAATTAGCAAGGACTCCCCCTAGAAAATCCATAATTTCTCAGCCGGTACATTAGCTGCAGCCCCCAAATTAAAAAAAGCAACGACTTTGAAGCTCTGGCTATTAGACTATGTAGTTTGGTGGGTGCTAACGTGAATTATGGAAGAGTTTAAAGGCACAATGTAATGTGGAGTATAGAACATCCACAGCCATTGTTTGGGACACAGAGGCAGCGCTGGGGAGAGGGCAGGGGGGACGTGAAAACTACTAGAAAGAATTATTTCAGATGGAAATTTGCTGTTGAACATGATTCCCCTATCGAAAACGGTCAAGAAAATTCGGTTTTCCAAACGAAATGACGTTGCCAAAGGAATTGGCAAAGTTCCTGTTGCGTTCACATACATTTGCTTATAAGAGCATTTTGCTGAATTAGCAAGGACTCCCCTAAGAAAATCCCTAATTTCTCATCCGGTACATTAGCTGCAGCCCCCAAATTAAAAAAAGGAACGACTTTGAAGCTCTGGCTATTAGACTATGTAGTTTGGTGTGTGCTAACGTGAATGATGGAAGAGTTTAAAGGCACAATGTAATGTGGAGTATAGAACATGCACAGCCATTGTTTGGGACACAGAGGCAGAGCTGGGGGTAGGGCACAAGGGACGTGGAAACTACTAGAAAGACGTATTTTAGCTGGAAAATTGCAGTTGAATATGATTCCCCTATCGAAAATGGTCAAGGAAATTTGGTTTTCCAAACGAAATGACGTTGCCAAAGGAATTGGCAAAGTTCCTGTTGCTTTCACATACATTTGCTTATAAGAGCATTTTGCTGAATTAGCAAGGACTCCCCCAAGAAAACCCCTAATTTCTCAGCCGGTACATTAGCTGCAGCCCCCAAATTAAAAAAAGCAACGACTTTGAAGCTCTGGCTATTAGACTATTGTAGTTTGGTGGGTGCTAACGTGAATGATGGAAGAGTTTAAAGGCAAAATGTAATGTGGAGTATAGAACATCCACAGCCATTGTTTTGTACACACAGCCGTAGTTGGGGAAAGGGGCCGGGAAAGGTGAAAACTACTAGATAGACGTATTTCAGATGGAAATTTGCTGTTGAACATGATTTCCCTATCGAAAACGGTCAAGAAAATTCGGTTTTCCAAACGAAATGACGTTGCCAAAGGAATTGGCAAAGTTGCTGTTGCGTTCACATACATTTGCTTATAAGAGCATTTTGCGGAATTAGCAAGGACTCCCCCAAGAAAATCCTTAATTTGTCAGCCGGTACATTAGTTGCAGCCCCCAAATTAAAAAAAGCAACGACTTTTGAGCTCTGGCTACTAGACTATGTAGTTTGGTGTGTGCTAACGTGAATGATGGAAGAGTTTAAAGGCACAATGTAATGTGGAGTATAGAACATCCACAGCCATTGTTTGGTACACACGGCCGGGCTGGGGGGAGGGGTGTGAGGAGGTGAAAACTACTAGAAAGACGTATTTTAGCTGGAAATTTGCTGTTAAACATGATTCCCCTATCGAAAATGCTCAAGAAAATTCGTTTTTCCCAGCGAAATGACGTTGCCAAAGGAATTAGGCAAAGTTCCTGCTGCGTTCACATACATTTGCTTATAAGAGCATTTTGCTGAATTAGCAAGGACTCCCCTAAGAAAATCCTTAATTTCTCAGCCGGTAAATTAGCTGTAGCCCACAAATGATAAAAAGCAACGACTTTTGAGCTCTGGCTACAAGACTATGTAGTTTGGTGTGTGCTAACGTGAATGATGGAAGAGTTTAAAGGTACAATGTAATGTGGAGTATAGAACATCCACAGCCATTGTTTGGTACACACAGCCGGAGTTGGGGAGAGGGGCCGGGAAAGGTAAAAACTACTAGATAGACGTATTTCAGATGGAAATTTGCTGTTGAACATGATTCCCCTATCGAAAACGGTCAAGAAAATTCGGTTTTCCAAACGAAATGAGGTTGCCAAAGGAATTGGCAAAGTTCCTGTTGCGTTCACATACATTTGGTTATAAGAGCATTTTGCTGAATAAGCAAGGACTCCCCCAGGAAAATCCTTAATTTCTCAGACGGTACATTAGCTGCAGCCCCCAAATCAAAAAACGCAACGACTTTGGAGTTCTGGCTACAAGACTATGTAGTTTTGTGGGTGATAACGTGAATGATGGAAGAGTTTAAAGGCACAATGTAATGTGGAGTATAGAACATCGACAGCCATTGTTTGGTACACACAGGCAGCGCTGGGGGGAGGGGCCGGGGGAGGTGAAAACTACTAGATAAACGTATTTTAGTTTGAAATGTGCTGTTGAACATGATTCCCCTATCGAAAACGGTCAAGAAAATTTGGTTTTCCAAACGAAATGACGTTGCCAAAGGAATTGGCAAAGTTCCTGTTGCGTTCATGTAAATTTGCTTATAAGAGCATTTTGCTGAATTAGCAAGGACTCCCCTAAGAAAATCCTTAATTTCTCAACCGGAACATTAGCTGCAGCCCCGAAATCAAAAAAAGCAACGACTTTGGAGCTCTGGCTACAAGACTATGTAGTTTGGTGGGTGCTAACGTGAATGATGGAAGAGTTTAAAGGCACAATGTAATGTGGAGTATAGAATATCCACATCCATTGTTTGGTACACACAGGCGGCGCTGGGGGGAGGGGGCGGGGGAGGTGAAAACTACTAGATAGACGTATTTTAGCCGGACATTTGCTGTTGAACATGATTCCCTTATCGAATACGGTAAAGAACATTCGGTTGTCCTAGCGAAAAGCAGCAGTAAGGCGGACTCGCGGAGCGTCGGCATCGCACCTGGAATTATGCGGGTATTACTGGGGCCTAGAACCCACTTGTGCGATCCGGCGACAGCGGGGAGGAGCGCCTTACTGCTGCTGTGTTTGCGAAGATATTTGCTCTATATATGCATGAATATAAAGAGTTTGCTTATGACTTCTGTAGAATTTGTCTAAGACCCAAAGTTGGTGTAACCGAAACCCAAGGGGTTCTGGTGTTGTGGTAAGAAAATGCAAATAGAAGACGACACGTCAGCACAGTGTTACGAGTGTGGTAAGAATATTAAAAATGCCGTACCAAATGCTACCAGAGAGCAGTATTACGCCAATGGAGGTCGTAAGAAGTCCCCATATAAGAGGATAAGATACTTTAGGGACTGGATGAGTCATATCCAGGGTTTAAGACCGGTATATTTAGACAATGAAGTAGGGAAGAAAATCATAGACCACTTAGAAGAGCCAACCCCGCAAAGTCTACGGAAAACGCTGAAAAAATTAAAACTAGGGAAATATTACAAAGCTATTCCCTATCTTTTGTCTGAAATTACCGGTAAGACTATTCCTGAGGTTTCTGATATGACAAAAGCCGAGTGGATGTTTTGTCGGTTGGATAAGGATATTCCTTATTACCCTGACGTAATTTACGAAATATTTTACAAAATATACCCCAACCACCCCCTGTTAGGATGGATTCCGAGAAGATAGTGAATCTTATGGCATAAGATGAGCAATTAGCATAAATATTACGCGTAATTTCCAGACTGTCGTTCGATATGTAAATAGAATCCTGTCTCGCTTTTTTCAAAGCAAATATTTACTGAGCGAGCTTTCTTTGAAGCTCTTCTTTTGCCTCCTGGTAGATCTTTTTGCGAGATTCCTCGGAAAGATCTTTTACGACTGTTTTTTTGTTCCTTATGTCCGACTTTAATTTCTCGTACTTTTCCTCTTCGGCTAAGATAAGCGAGAATTCTACGTCGTCTATCTTTCTGTCAAAAAAGCATTTGAGACAAGATCGGTAATTGTATTTACTTTAGCCCTTGACAGAGCTATTGTCGTGTCATGCTTGGATATCTTGCTTGACAACTGTTTCATAATGCCCGTAGCAACGGCAGAAATGATACCACAGGCTGCCCCAACGCCGGCCAAAGGAACTCCAACGATTATTCCCGGTCCAGTAAGCGAAGTAGCAACGCCGGAGCCCGTCAACACTACGGATATGGACCCTTAAGTTATCGAAATCTTATGTAGCGTACTCCGGGCTCTAACGTATTTCTTCCTAACTTTTTCGTAGTGTTTTGTTTGCCCTTCCAAGTAAGCCAGGATTAAGTTTGCTTTGTTAAGTCTGAAGTTTTCGGCATCCTTAGGAAGTTCAGGATAAAGTGGAGGTGCTGATGGTATAACATCCATTATATATACTAATGTACGACGCTTTTGGGAATGATATTGAGGAGCAGCCACATCATGACAACAGGGATTACTGGAACTGGAGAGCATTTAGGAAGATGTTTCCACATGCAGACCCCAGTAAGTTCGAAAGAAGACCCGATGGGATTTACTTTAACGGCGAAAAAATGTACAGTAATGCGGACTTGGAGCCAAAGGCGACCGTTAAGCATAAAGAAAGGCAACCTAATTTCCCGGAGAATTTATTACCGACAACAGAGGATTACCCATTTTACGACAACAAAGGCGGGGCGGATGACTTTGCTAAGATGGTTACCTCCTTAGAAATCCCCGTGGGTCCTACGACTTTCAAGACAAAAGTCAGAGACATCTTTAGAGAAACTGCCATGAAACATAACTCAGGGAAAGAATCCAGAGAATGGTTATCAGGTCCCAACATGCGGTATTGGCCGCAGCAGTTAAACTTTGCTGTCTGGGCTGCTACTAAAGAATGTGGTATAGCCGCGGACATGTTCCATATTCCTTTCCTAAGAGTCCACGTTGCTTTTACTATTCGCAGGATATTGTTTGAGTTAGGAGCGCCGCTTCCTGGTGACGCTGTCTTTAACCCAAAGGATAACAAATATGACAAAGTCGCATGGGAGCGATTAAGGAATGAGTTTAAGCTTACCAACCCTGATTTTCGCAACAAAGAGGGTGCCGCCCATGGTCTAGGAGAGACTTACGCCTATGCTTCGTATGTTGGTGCTAGCATAGAAACTCCAGGCATGGGATATCCTAGCTCCTACAAATTTTCAGACTTAGGAGGCAGCGGAACAAAGGGAAATCTAATTTACTTCATTCAGAGTAAAGAGAAGTATCCTTGGGCGCCTTTCTTTGCCGCAAAGGGCATTGGACTGAAAAACCTAGCAAGGATTAACCGCAGCATTGAAGCCTTTGTTTACTGCATTCTAGGAGCACAGGTTAGCACTCGCAGCCCCATCGTAGATGCCAGTGGTGCGTCGCAGGAAACACAACAAGTATTCCTTGTCCTCTTCGAAAGCGCTGTTATCGAGAATGACATCTCTAAGTCAGTTCAAAGGTATCAACTTGCGGTGCAGCAATCTAAAGTGCGGCTAGATTATGCCTTGAGTCCTGGTTGTTGGTTAATGCCAAGTAACTTGGTCATCAACACTAATTCCGTCGTGGGTTATAACAACAAACTTCAGCGAGCTACTAAGGATATGAAGTTTGGGGTGAATGACGTGAACTCTGATACTACCAAGGGCATTTCTCACTTCGTAGAGAAGCCAAAAAAGTCACACGAAACGAAGCTACCCGTAGTTAAGAAACCATCAAAGCATATTCCCGCAACCATACCCGAGGAATATGACCATAACTTACTAAAAGCCGGCTTAACAGCTGCAAGCATTGGTCTGAGCTATTATATATGGCGATGAACAACCCCTACGTAGCTGGAGTAGATTGTGTTTATACGACTTACGCAGGCGAGAAAAAATACAACCAGGCGGCTTGGGTGGACGTCACTGGAATGTCCGTGGACCTGAACTACTCAGGAAAGAAGTTGATAATATGCAGCATTTGCATTGGCACGAGTAGTCATGCCAACGTGGGCTTTAGGTTACTGCAGCCTATGCGCGCGAAGACGAACAACAGGGAGCCTGCGCATTTCTCCGTAGAGCCCAACCCCGGTAGTATTGAAAATCATTCCGTTTGGACTTTCCACATGGTTGCCGACTGCCATGGGAAAGTAAAGCTGCAAATACGCGTAGATGATACGGGAAAGGTTACGGTAAATAGCATAGAGGACCAAAGAGATAAGCCTTTTAACCACGCAACCATTAGCACTCTTACGGTGGTTAGTCTCTAGAAGCAAACTATGTTTGCTGAAATATATGAACCCACACACAAAGGAGGATTGGTTTTCCTATTACTTAGAAGATAAGAAACACTATGGGGACAAATGGTATGATACTGACCTGTGGGCAGAAGTTGGTGGTTTGGGATTGATTATGTGTACCATTAGCATTAGTGGCTGGAATAGCTGCAATGTGGGGTTTAGGCTAGTTGATGAGACCAACAACCCATTGTTACCTTACAGGAAAAAAGATAAGGCCCGGCATTCGGCTCATTTCTCGTTTGAGCCCCCAACGAAAAGCGCGGAGAACCTAACGTCAGTGACTTTTCATATGATAGCTAATTGTCAATATGCAAAGCTTCAAGTTCGTCCCAGCGATGCTCTTAGTGCGAGTCCTGCGTTTGCTGGCTTTGTTGGGATAAACGCCGCTTATTCTACGTATGATTCTCCTGCAGATGCTACTTGGAGTCATAAGCCCATTAGCACCATGACTGCCATGCCCCTGATACCAAATTACGAAGGCGGCGCAAATACTATCTTTACTTATCCCCAGTGGAGAATGCTTCAAGATAAGCCCCTAGTAATACACAAGGACAAGACTAGCCCTTCATCTTCTTCAGGAGGACAACCCCAATAGTTACGACTAATATCCAAATGTTATTCCCCACGAACTTCAACAGTTCACCGCCGGCCCTAAGTGCCAGGCCAAGAACACTACCAAGCAGCCCAGGCAAGCCGGCTGCCATCTTTTTCCCCAAGTCCGTCAGTCCATTGCCTAATTTCTTTACGCCTGCGCCTGTAGCCTTAAGCGCGGATAGAATCACGTCTACTACGCTCGAAATAGCGACCGCAAACGCCAGCGGAAGACCATACTTCAACAGGGCTCTTTTTACCTTTTCCTTGGTGATAAGCCCCAACTCCTTTTCCAGGTTTTCCTTTTGTGCCTGTAATTCCGCAATCCTTTCCTGAAGAGCCTCTAATTCCCTTTGAGCTGCTTCCCTTTCTTCTTCGGGACGAGTTTGGTCATTACTTATTTCCTGCTGCCGCTCTATTTGCCCCTCCAAGTCTTCGACGGCCTGTTGAAGTTGTCGTATTCGTTCCTCCGCCACTGCCTTGTCCGCCATTACTTGCCTTTCTCTGTCAACGGACTCCATTAATTCTTTTCCCAAACGCTGTAGTTCTGCGTCTTTCCCAGCCGATTCATTCAAAGCAACCCTTAGCTGATTCCTTGCGGCGCTTTTTTCTTCTAGCAGCTTAGAGAGCCTAGCTTTAAAGTCTGCAATTTCGACGGCATGACTTTCAGTAGTTAGCCTGCCTTGTTTCATGAATTCGTCTTCCAATTCTTCTATGCGCCCCTGCAATGCTTGGTTTTCCTCTAGGAGGGCTTCGAATTGACTATCGATATCATCCCCCTTCTTGGTTGCTTCGTCTAGTTGTCGCGTAAGGTCGTTGATGGTTACCTTACTTTCCCGTATTTCCTTTTGAAGCGCTTCCTTTTCGGCTCTTACGTTTTGTAAGTAACTCACCAAGCCTCCAGTCGCGTCACTATTTGGCGGAAGTTTTTTGAGTTCTTTAATCTTTTCCTCTTCAGTGGTTTCTAATCGTTGGAGTTTTTCTTGTTGCTTATTAAGTAATGTGTTGATAGATTCAAGGCTTGTTTTAGTGCTTGGCATTTTGACGCTTTTAAGGAATTCTTCTTGGAGCCTCGTAGTTTCCTTTTTACTCAAGGTAGACAATAGCGTTAGGTTAGGAGTTCCCAATGCTGCCGTTATTTCTTTCGAAAGGCCATTGTTAAGTAAGGTAGACTCCTTTCTTTGATAAAAGTTGTACCATTTGTCACTACCTGCGTATCGAACTTGGATTTGGCCTTTATCTCCTACTCCGAACTCTAAGAGAGCCAGATTTGCGCTAGGATATCGCTGCTTTACGTTGTCAATGACTTCTCTTAATATTTCAGTTCTTGCGTCCGTGAGATCCAAGTCTTCCATTTGTAGATACTCCGGGACGGGTTCGTGGGGATTCTTAGACTTGAATTTATCTCTTAAAGAGCGCAGAGCATTGCGGGCCCTTTTACCACCATACCTACGCCTTAGCTTTTCAAAAAGGCCCTGTCTGCTTATCTTGTCATCGGAAAGCAAGGACTCATATTCATCGTCGTTAATATCGACTCTGCCTTCTTCGGTAAGGGGGTCAAAGTCCGTTCCTTCTACTTCCATTATATATGATAAGCACAAAGTTAAACCCCAACGTATTACCTAAGCAGGTTGGCGGGCTGAAAGCAGAACGCACCTTTCACCGGGTAACATTCACGCCCAGTAGCGCAAAGCCAGGTGAGACGCTGTACGTAGGCGTACCCCGCCTAACGGATAACCTAGTATTGGTTCCTGTTACCTTGGCTTTAAGGTTTGACCTAGCAATACAACCAAGCACAAAATTAGAAACTTACGTCGTCAATAACGCAGGCAGAAACCTCGTCTCTAAGATGAGGATCAAGTTTGCCGGGGAATCCCTTTTGGACTTAAATAGGTACGACTTATACACCACCTATAAGGACCTATGGTTAACGGCCTTTGACCGCGCACAAAGAATAGAGCAGGGAATTGGCAGCGTTATCTTACGTAAGGTTCGCAGCGATACTAAGACACAACCTACGGATTCTGGTGATGCAACGGCAGTAGCAGACGCCACGAGGATAAAGACCGCCTATGGTATTAAGTATGTTATCCCTTTGGATTTCGAAGTGATTACGAACCATGGTGCGTACTACCCCAGACAGCTAAGTGAGTTACAGTTTGAAGTAACCCTAGCGGATACCACAAACATCTTGCAGATGGATGCGTCCGGAGCGGCACTTACCGGAAGTATTCATCCCTATTCCGTTACCAACTTAGAGCTGCAGTATGAGACGGTATACAGCGAAGAGCTGGCCCGTAGCGCTGGCATGGAATACAGCTCCGGCAAGGCATTCCTTTACGACCACGTAGTGATGTACAAGACGTTCAGCTTCCTGGATAAGACGGACGAGGTTATCAACCAGAGCATTAACATCCCCCGAAGAAGTCTCACGGGGTTGATGTTGGTGTTTGCCAAGCCCTATGAGGCCGGCAAGCGCAACTCCGAAGCGTTCTTTAACCCCAACATTACTAACGTAGGGATAAATGTCAACGGCGTTCCAAACAAGGTCTACTCCCAGGGAATAAAGCCCGCAGACGTGTACAGAGAGGCCATGCGTAAGTTTGGCGACCAAATTAGCCCTGAAGAATTCTTTAATGATAAGTATGCGCTGTGGATCGACATGCGCACGACCAACGATGAATCTATGCACGGTCAGGGTTTGCGGCTGGTAAACACCCAAGACGGTATTACTTTGGAGATCAAGCGCACAAAGAATGCCTCCGCGGGCGACAGCGATAAGATAAACTGCTACGTCTTCGTGGTGTCGGACGCGCAGCTAAGCGTAGAAATGAATCAGCTAAAGAGCGTTGCATATTAACAACTTCGTTGCCTCAGCCATTCAAAAAGATAAAATATGTGTCTAATATACCATGTTACGCGTCTTTGAAAATGACGACACCAAACTGCGATGCATAGTGCAAGGCGAAACTTTGTACTTTAAAGCGAAGGAAGTGGCGGCTGCGTTGGATTATGAGAACACCAAGAAGGCTATTAGAGACCATGTTTCTGAGAAGTACCAGAAAAGATGGGCTGACGTGCAAGGGGTCCCAAACCGTTCCCCTTCTACTATCCACCCACATTCCGTGTTTATCTCCGAGTCCGGCTTGTATCAATTGATATTCAGCTCCAGGCTGCCAAAAGCCGTGGAGTTTCAGGATTGGGTCTTTGAGGAAGTCCTTCCCGCATTAAGGAAGACCGGCAAGTACGAGATAGAGCGGCGCTTTGACGGCCCCAACAAATTGGTATTTAAGATTGAGAATGAGTTTGACTTACATAAAAAGGTGGTAAATTACATTCGCAGGTTCTACCCCCAAATGCTCGTGACCCCTGGTCTAGGCCAACTGCAGGATTCGGACGGCAAGCGCATAAAGTGCTGGCAAAAGGGCTACCAACGCGGTCAGCCTGATCTGCTCATCCTTAATGCCCATAAGCATTACCGTGGATTCTGCATCGAGCTGAAGACTCCGAAAGGCAACGGGGTATTGTCTGAGGATCAACGCCGCCTCTTAGACGGCTACGAGGAAAATGGATTTAAGGTGCTGATAAGCAATGATTACGACGAGATCTGCAGAGCCATCGCGGAGTATGCGCGAGGAATTCGCCTGCCTTGTAGGTGGTGCTGTAAGCGCTTTAGGAACACAGACACTTTAAAGACGCACTTAAAGATATTTCATAGAATATATGGCGTTTAACGCGGTAAGGCAGATACACTGGCGAGACTTAAAGGAGGGCGTTACCTACGAAATAAAAAACTACGTAGCCTTTGAAGACAGGCTACGGTTGTTATAGGCGCACGAGGGTGTCACGTACAGCCTGTGGGCGCCAGATCGCGTTCGTTACGTCATCGAAGGACAGGAGTTTACGCATGTGAGGTCGTATGGTAAGAAGGATGGCCGCTGGGCCTTTGACTTCGCAAAGTGCATCCTTCCTTCGGTCCTATGCGGGTAAGTGCGTCTAAGGTAGAGTCGTCGACAATGAGGGTCGGCGACTCTTTTTTAACGCAGTCAGCAGGGAGTTCGCATGTAATACAGTCCATATATTGAAAGGGTTATTAGGAATCCTCCTAGGAATGCTGCTGCGTAGGCTATCATATATCTCGGAAACTATTTTAAGGATGGCCTTATTCTTATTAAGGTCTTATTAAATGCCCTGGAAACTATTTTAAGGATGGCCTTATTCTTATTTATTATTTATTGAAATGATTGAGACGATTGCAGTGTTCACAGCGCTTCTCCCGCGACTTTCTACAGACCTTATTTTTGACGTGATATTCGAGCATTTGCTTAGAACTAAACTCCTTATTACATCGCACGCACTCCATATATAATAAGAATTTAATAAGCCTCATATGGGATACTTCATAAAGTCAGCCACGCTTTCTTTGGCCCAGCTCGCCATGGTTACTAACGCCCCGAAGCGTTCCGCGCGCTTAAGGATGTGCATTTGATCCGTTAATTCTTTGATGCGCTCATTTAAGACGTCTATCTCCTTCTTTTGGGCCTCTACCATCTTATGCAACTCTGTCTTCTCCTCTAAGGTGCTCACTAATGTCTTGATAGCCTCCACGGGTATGTCAACGTCCTCCATATATATCAGGGAACAAGTTCCCTTCGAAAGAAGGGATATAAATGAACCCGAATCACATGCCTTGTAACGCTCTGATAGTAGGACCCACCGGCTGCGGAAAGACCCAATTCGTAGTAGAGCAGCTATTAGGACCCTTTAGATACCGTTTCGACTATATCGTGATACTTTGCCCCACCTACGTGCATAACCGCACCTGGACGGGCATAGGAGTGAAAGATGACGACTTCTTTGTAGATATCTTAGACCCTAACGAGTTATCTGGGCATTTGAAGTTTTGGCACAAACAATTCCCTAAGGATACGCAAACCTTGCTCATATTGGATGACATCGCCTGCGGGGACGACGTAAAAAGGCGCACCTCCGAATTAGTGAAGCTCGCCTTTAGCGGCAGACATGACAACATTAGCGTTTGGTTGCTCTCGCAGCAGCTTACCAGTGTCTCTAAGCCCTTTAGGGAAAACATAGGATCTCTCGTAGTATTTTATACTCCGAGCAAGTCTGACCTGGAAACCATCTTAAGCGACTACGGCGGTGAGATATCCAAGGAACAGTTGCATGAATACATGCGGCATCTAAAGACGCACCAACGTTCCAAGATGATCTTCTCTTTGAGGTTTCCGATCTGCGATCTTTAACTCTTAATGTATATGGAGATTGAGCAGTTGATAGATGAAGTCCCCACACAGCTAGACGAAAGTAACCTTAAGGAACAACTTAACATCCTGGTGTCATCTGGGAAGTGTAAGGAAATGATAGGCAAGGAACTTACCCATGAGCAAGTTAACAAGCTGTCAGAAGAGGAAGTTAAGAAGTTCCATAAGAGGTACGAGGCCGCCCTTGCAAGTAAGACCACCGACGCCGTAGCAGACTCCGCTATCCGACTTGCCACCAAGCTTCTCGGACTTGCGCTGCCCATAGACGACGTGGAGCAACTGCGGAAGGACATAAGCGAGGACTATGTCATCGCCCAAGAACTTAAGATAACCTGCGGGTTGTTGTCTTTGAAGTGCGGTAAGTTAATGGCAGTCGCCTCTGCGGCACTTCACGTAGCTCAGCACGTCGACTTGAAGGAACTTACGACATCTTGGAAAAACTTTAAGAAGGACAGAGAAGTTGAAAGGGTATTCGAGGCGGCACTTGCCGAGGTACCTGATCAAGTACCTAGTTAAGTCATCCTTAAGTACTTGGTCAAGTCATCCTTAAGTACTTGGTCAAGTCATCCTTAAGTACTTGGTCAAGTCATTCCCAAGTCATCCTTAAGTACTTGGTCAGGTCATTCCCAGGTCATCCTTAAGTTACTTGTCAAGTCCTTCAAGTCCTTAGATATAAATGAGCGAATCGAAGGTAGAGCAGCCCCAAGAGGAGCAAAAGATTACCAAGGCTAAATCTCCAGGCAGAGTCGCTGCCGGTAAGAAGCTCGCGGAGATGAACAGGAAGAACGAAACCAAAAAGGAAGAAAAGGTGGAGGAAAAAGAAGAGGAATCCTTTATTAATCCTGGGTACGTCATTGGCGCGTTAGGAGTTGCTATAGCAGCAGGCAGCCTCTACTTACAATGGCGGGCTACGAAGCCAAAAGTAGAACCCGTACATGTGACGCAGGAGCCTAGAAGCAAAATACCCGTAATGGAGTAACCTTCTCGCTCTGTAATATAATGTCAACCGCGTTATTGAAAACTGTTGAAGAGGCAGCTATTATTACTTCCATCGTTGCGGGTATTGGTTGGGTAGGTAAGAAAGTGCTCAAAGAAGACTTTACTGAAGACCCAAGCAAGAGCTTCGCTAATTTTGCTAAGATGACCGCTGCCGTGGGTGGGGCTATCATGTTAAAGGACTATCTGCAGAAGGAAAAGTACATCCCTAATGTATAGATGGCTGCGATAGGAGGTGCATTAATTGCTGCTTTAGCATTCACTGGCGCCAGTTACGCAGGTAAGTACATAGAAAAGGCGGCAACTGGCGGAAGTAGTCTCGAAGCCGAAAGGAAGAGACACGACTTAGCGCTGGAAAAATATCAAAGGGACGTGGCGGCTTGGAATGAAAAAAGACAAGCTTACAGGGATTGGTTGGACAAGAATTACCAAGATAAGATGCAGGCAGACAAGAACTTTGAAAATACAGACTACGCCTTCAAACTCTATGCACAGGCGCACCCCGACTTTAGAATGAGAAAGCCCCAGTTTAAGAATTACTACCAGCCTTCTAAGAAACAAAAAGACAATGAGTTGGTCTTCCTAGGAGTTGCAGGGCTGGCCGGAGGCGCGGCTTTGGCGTATCTAATATAATGATCGTCTTTTTGGAAAGCGATAAAAATAACTTTACCACTTACTTGAATCCCCCCATCAAAGCCCATAAGGTTCGGCTGGTTAGTTGCTCGTTGTATAATTCTTGGTATAATTTAATTGGGGGCCTGGTCACCGTACTTAAGGCGCCTGGCAAATATCAAGGTGAAATGCTACCCGATGGACATTACACGCCAATCACCCATGCTAAGGAGCTCGCCAAGCGCGGTTTTACTCTCACCACGGGATTACCACACGAAATGACCCTCAAACATAATATGCCAAACTATTCAGTAACTTTTGGAAAGTTTGACCCATTGGGATCTTTATTATATGCCTCGGGCAAGACAATTACCGACACGGCCATACCCGTGAAATGGAAAGTCGCATCCTCTTACGAAGCCTATTGCGACTTGGTCAATAGTTACAACAATGGAGAAAAGTCTTCTCTTATGTCCAAGTTTCTACCCAAAGGTAATCCATTTGACCTGGTAGAATACACTCCCATTTCTTTGTGCTATGATTTGTCTAATTTGGTAGAAAGCATAAACATCACCATTAAAGTGGACGGAGAGACGGTGGATTTTAACGGACGTAAGATCAATCTTGTTTTGGAATTCATATAATGGGCCGCGTAGAGGACAAACTCAAAAGGATTTACTACGGCCCTGAAGGCTATTGGAGAGGAGCATCAGCTATCAAAAAACTCGCGACCGCGGCCAGGGTATCAGAAGAAACAGCTAAGAACTGGTTAAAAAAACAAACCCTCTGGCAGGTCTATCTTCCCGTGCACAAGTACATTCCCAGGCCCAGCTTTACCGTAAATGCTCCCAATGAAGTTCATCAGGCAGATTTGCTTTTCTTACCGCACGACAAGGTGAGAAGAAAGACCTATAGATACGCTTTGACCGTAGTCGATATCGCAGGCAGATATAAGGACGCCGAACCCATAACCAGCAAGGATTCTGGGGAAGTCGCAGAAGCCCTAGGTAGGATTTATAAGCGCGTCTTGAAATGGCCTAAGCTGCTGCAAGTGGATGCGGGGACAGAGTTCATGGGCGTGGTTACTTAGACCCTGAAAGACCACAGCACTAAGATTCGAAGATTCGAAGCAGAGTACCACAGGGGTCAGAGCATCGTCGAAAGATTCAATAACACCTTGGCCGAGCGTCTCTTTGGGTACCAATATTGGAAAGAGCTTGAAGGTCCCTCCAAACGCAACAGGGAATGGACTCAGAGGCTCCCCCAGGTCGTCGCGGCTTTAAATAACGAGGCGGCCAGGGCTACGGGAATAAAACCCAAGGATGCTATGAAAAAGAAACACGAGGAACACAAGTCCTACGTCAGAAGTTCAAAGGCGGTCGGACTGAAGGAAAAAAAGCTCCCCCGCGACATAGTGGTTAGATACCTCTATCAGCCGGGGGAACTTGAAGGTGGCAGTAAGAGAGCCACGGATCCTAACTGGTCCCTGGAAACGTATGAGATTTCGACGTCCGTCACCAAGGAAGGGCAACCTGTGTTGTATTACCTAGATGGCCCAAGTCGCGGATTCGTCAAGGAAGAGCTGCTCATAGTCCCCAAAGACTCAGAGTAGTGCTGCTCCACGCGCACGATTACACTCTAGGCATGTCAACCTTACGTTACCTCTACAATGCCCGCGTTTGTTATTTATACGATCCACGGAGAACTGCTGATCGTCATTCAGGTCAAACCTCCATAGTAGCGGTATGTTACACTTTGCGCAGCGGGCGCCTTTCTCGTAGATGTCGTCCACGCATAAGTCGAACTTTAACCCCTTTCCTTCGTCGAGGCGCTTGTAGCGAAGGAGCTTCCTGGCGATATTCCCTTTGGCTACGTCCTCTGACGTCTTATCGTAGCGCAGTTGCGGACCCCAGGCTCTTTTTAACTGTTTGGCATACTCCACACGACTTACGGCGGTGTAGATAAGGTTGCTCCAACACAGCCGCTGGTCTATGATCCATAAGGTTTCTTTTATGGTAAGCCCTTGCGCGCTGTGGACCGTCATGCAGTAACCTAAGCGCCAGTCTGGATGGGAGGTTATTTTTTCCACCTTCTCTATGGGCACCCAGGCTTTGTCGTGCGTTACTGCGTTCTGCAGTTGGATGTCCGTGCCTGGTACTAAGACATCTCTTCCTTGCATGCGAGTGTCACGCAGCTTATAACAAACGGGCACCAAATGACTAGGGAACCGCTCCTGGTGTATTCTCAGTAGTTTTTTTTGTATCCGCGACTGTGCTGCGCGCTTACTGCTTAACACCAAATCCTCAGGATGCCAAGAATACAGGAAGTCTTCGTAAGACTTTGCTCGTACCCTCTTACGTAACACCTTAGATTGTTCGGCGTCGCTAAGGCCCCTTAATTCCGCTTTCAGGTTTCTTACTTGATCCTTGCTGCGGTAATCTGTGTTAATTTCTTCATGATAGTCTACCATTTCTTTTAACCATTCATGGGGCATTTCTCCGGCTATAGGAGGTGGTTGACATGGATCCCCGGCAAATACAACTTGGCATTTCCCGCGGAGGAAGTCTACAAACTCCTGCAGGATTTCTAAGGGCACGGTACAGATTTCATCCCAAAGTATCACGGGAGGTATGTCGTGGATGGCTTCCGGCACCCACTTTTGGCCATTCCAGCGAAAGAAGCTGTGGTAAGTTTGCGCGTCGTGGCCCATTTCGCAGAGTTCTCTTTCCAAACGATGTGTTGGCGTTAGCACCTTTATCTTAGGAAAGAGTTCTAACACACGCGTCGTCTTACCGCTACCTCCCGTACCGTAAAGGTAAGAGAATCGTTGGTAGGAAATAGGGTCCGCAACTGAGGGCAGTGGCTCTTCCGTCGGCGTAATGGAACCGCGGGTGTGTTCTCCGTGATATTCGACACGTGCCCTCCAGGCTCTTATCTCCTCATCTTTAACGCGCCACTGGCCACTTTCTGCGAGTTCATCGGCAGTGTAGAATTCCTTCATCTTTTCCAATACGTGCGGTTTCACATATAGGGAATCCGTGGCTACGCGTGGAATGTCTTCTTTGTCAAACCGCAAGAGCATTGCGAGAAGGTTAATGTGCGCGTAGGCTAACATGCTGGCACGCAGATGATAATATTGCGGTCGATGGTCCTGGTAATAACACAGCGCATTCCATTTGTGCAGCTGATCTTCTACGAGGTAATCCCATTTCTCTACAGACACCATCGTTCCTTGATCGTGGGCACGTTTTATGAGGAAGCTTAACTCTCCTTCGTCTGTTATTAAGCGCCGTTGCATGTGCTTCTCTCCCTCCTTAGCGCCCTGGGTAGATTTGCCTATGACAATTCGGGCGGTTGGGTTGTGCTCTGAGAGCCACTTCGTGTAGGCGCTATGGCAAAGTATGGCTTCATGCGCTGCGTATTTCAGGAGCTTACGCTCTTCAAAGAACTTTAACAATGGCACTGGTATCCATTCTTTCTCTCGTAGATGCTTCCCGTACCATGCGTAAATTATGGGATGTAAGTCTTTAGCCAACTTCCAAGACGTTAATCTGACGAACCCCGTTGCTGGCGCGTCGTAGCTGCCGTCTAAAGATACGCGAAAGAACTGTGAATCCGGATGTCCATAACGGTCGTAGTATTCCTTACAATCGCCGAGGCCTTTGAATGACGCAGGATAGCAGTGCTTCATGTCCAAGGACACGTATTCTTCCTCGTCGTACTCCATGTTCCAAAGACCTCCATGACCGTGTTCTACGCAGACCTTGGCTATATCTTTGAACTCTTTTGGAGTTGGTTTCCAGCCATTTCTCTTCTTCGCCGCTAAGAAGTCTAAGCTGCGGGAGCTAAGGACCTCGTCTGAGAAGTCTTCCCCAAGGGTTTCGCAGGCGCTCTGGATGCGCAGATGCTCAACTTCAGGACGATATAGAGTACCATCTTGCGTCATGAACTGACTTCCTTCTGAATCCATCAACCAAATGGAGTTCTCGTCTATTAAATCTGCTAATGGAGAAGTTTCATAGACCTTAGTCTCTTTCTTGCTGGGGAATCTCAACTCCCTCCAAGCGTGTCCATTATGTTGGTAGATGACTACAGGAGCACCGCGGCCTCCATACGTATGAGTCCCAGGGTAAATGTACCCGTCCGTTATGTCTTTCACATGTATTCGCCTCTCTAAGGCGGTCTCTAACTTTTTGATGTTATCTATGGTTCCTCCGGCTTTATAGGTAGACTTTTCCCATTTTCTTATGGCTTCTTTTCTCTTTGGGGTTAACTTACCACCACGAGAGGAATCCTCAAAGAACTCCCTCACCAACTTCCCAACGCAGTTACCGGGATGTCTCATCGGCCTGAGTCTCCTAACATCTGGCTCTTCAATCTTATACGCGCCGTAGATAACCACGGTAACAGGATAAGCAACTTCATAGAATAACGCGTCTATACCCACCATCGCACCAGGTCTCGTATCCTTGTTTAATACAAACAAGTTTCGCTTACCTGACGCCCGGATAGGATTACGACCCCCTTCTATTATCCATTCACCGTCGTAATACTTTATGAACGTTAATTCAAGACGGTAGTCACCTTCCGGCATTAAGTCGATTATCCTTTCGGCTCTTTCCTCATTCATAGTTTCATCCGTATCTCCCTCTGCAAATGTCGTGAAGAGGAAGTCAGCATCCAAACGATCCAACACCTGAGTTCGTAACCTACGTACAGTCTTATTTCGAATGTTTGTGATGTTGTCCATCTATATCTAGGAAATATTTTAACCTTCGTTTGCGACCCTACAAGATATTCGATAGGATCTAAATATCTTCGCAAACACAGCAGCAGTAAGGCGCTCCTCGCCGCTGTCGCCGGATCGCGCAAGGGGGTCCCAGGCCCCAGTAATACCCGCATAATTCCAGGTGCGATGCCGACGCTCCGCGAGTCCGCTTTACTGCTGCTCGAAATGACGTTGCCAAAGGAATTGGAAAAGTTCCTGTTGCGTTCACATACATTTGCTTATAAGAGCATTTTGCTGAATTAGCAAGGACTCCCCCAAGAAAATCCCTAATTTGTCAGCCGTTACATTAGCTGCAGCTCCCAAATTAAAAAAAGCAACGACTTTGGAGCTCTGGTTACTAGACTATGTAGTTTGGTGGGTGCTAACGTGAATGATGGAAGAGTTTAAAGGCACAATGTAATGTGGAGTATAGAACATCCACAGCCATTGTTTGGTACACACAGCCGGCGCTGGGGGGAGGGGCCGGGGGAGGTGAAAACTACTAGATAACGTATTTCAGCTGGACATTTGCTGTTGAACATCATAATTTACTGTTAACCCAACAAGTGGACTAAAGAAGACTGACGGTGGTTGGGTCAAAAGAAAGGTCCAACTCCCAAAATGTAAAATTCAGACTGGCTTGGGAAAAAGGGAAGAGACCAAAATCAACAACTTGGGAACAATCGAAAGCGAAACCCGTGGGAAGCCCAGGGGATGACAGAAGAAAGGGGACTGAGAAACCCTTTCAGAGCTGTCAACCCTTATTAGGAAGAGGTAGAATAATTGAATGATAATAAGAATGCCAGAAAATAAAGCAAGGAACAAGATTGCAAACAGAAACACATTGAATAGCAAAAGGAAGGAGATCAATAAACATCCAATAAATTAGCTCGCAAAAATGCATCACATATGTACCCAAATAGCGAGTCCAAACTGTTAACTCGCAAAAAATGCATCACATATATACTCAAATAGCGAGACAAAACTGTTAACACGCAAAACTGTATAACATATAGAAAAGACTCAAATAGCGTAACAATACAGAGGAACTCGGAAACATAGGGCAGAAAATTGAATTATAATGAACGCACAAGTTAAACGTATATAAAGGTGTGAAATAGATCACACTTGCTATGCAAATGAGTAGATGAACCGCACCCTTTGAAATAACACGAGATATTTTAGAAACCTAAAGGCCGGTTTAGACGGTACGGTTTTCGCCTACAACTATCGTATACAACACGCTCGCGCCATCCTACAACTCGAGTCGTAGCGTGTAAATCAAGCCTACAACTCGCCTACGACAGACGTGAGCGTGTTGTATACGATAGTTGTAGGTAGTTGATGTTGTCTAAACCGGCCTTAACACAATGACGTGAATAAAAGCACAATGAAAATCAACGAAGCAGTAGAAAATGGGCTAAAATAAGATACGTTTAATTATTTTTATTTTAAAATAAAACCAAAATAGTTGTCATGAAAGGGGGTCAAAAGAAAAATCGCCCAAAACTTAGCAAACGCCAAAGATGAACGCGTATAAAGAGGTTGTTGAACTAACGTAAAAGCAAAATGAACATGACGACAACAAAATACCTCGAGAGCTGGAGGATGAAAAACTATATTTTGTTGGCCTGCTAGTTGAGGCTGTTGACCTTGAACGGGTGGCCTTGTTGGCCTGCTTGAACGGGCAAACCTTGTTGGCCTGCTTGAACGGACTAACCTTGTTGGTCTGCTTCAAAGGATAAACCATGGTTGGCCTGCTTGAATGGGTAAATCTTGTTGGCCTGCTTGAACGGGTAAACCTTGTTGTTCTGCTTGAGGCTGTTGTTTGATTTGGCGTTGGGACATTTTGGTGTTTGAAATAACGTGAGATTTCAGGAGCTGATAACGGTCGGTAGTTATCTCGAAGAGTGATGTCAAGGTGGAGTGAACAGGGGAGTATTCTGCGCGACCATGCGCGTCGACGCTGACCATGAATTTATTATTGCTGGCTCGCCTCAGGGAAAGCCTTCTCTCTCGAAAGCGTGGCGGCAAAATTCGAATTCGAACATGTATCGCGCTATCGTTTCGTTTGTCTTTCTAACACTTTTATGGTGTTACTCAGAATGTGGAAATACGAAAATAAAATGTGTAATATGCGGAAAAGTCATTTCTGTTAATCGAATGAAACGGAGCAGGCCGGCTGCTTCGTATTTGGACAAAATTCCGCTCTCGTCGCGTCCAAATTGCAACAACGCACGTATCTGTGGTGTGTGTTTGGCAGCCCTATCCAGGTCAGCCAAACCCGACGAAACCATTACCAAAGTAAGTAAATTAGTGTTTGTTTATCAAGTTTTATTCATATTAGGTACAATAGCAGTAATGACTACATTTATTAAATCGCAGCTTATAGGAAAATGTTGTTCTGGCAAGTCTGGAAGACCCTCCAATAGTTACAAATGTCGTGCTAAGCTAAAGAAAACAACCCTCTCGCAAGAAGCAGGGACACAAACAATGGATAATGTATTGTCTCTTGCGCCATGGACGGTGGAAGATACCTGCTTTGGTGAGATTCTCCGTGGGCCATGCGGCCGGACGTTATTCCCCCCTGGGCTGTTTGAAGAGTTAGAGGATCAGATGATGCAGCTCTCAAAACGTCAGTTTGGCAACACAGACGTACATCAGATAACGCCGTGTGCCAGGTGTGAAGGCGGTGGGAAACCAAGAGCTCTAGACTGATATGTAACACACATACTACATAGTCCTCTCTTAAAACAAGTGCTTGATAATACTATATTGGCAATACCGCATGACTAGAAATAAGCATGTAGTGACAAAAGCAATCTTAATTCTATAAAAAAAATCAATTTATCATATTAATTTCGGTTTCAGGGTGTGATCTGTCAAAGGAATTAGAAGACTTAAAGTTGTTTATGTATAAAGAATTTACAAAATTGGGAAGGCCACCAGTGTACGACCCAGAGGAATTTGAGTTGTTGTGCCACAGAGCCAGGGCAAAATCTATTTTCAAAACAATCACAGATGCCATGACAACTGAAAGACAGTCAAAAGAAAGGGAAATCGCCAATCGGAAGAGAGCAGTGTCTATTATCTACAGGCTTTGTTATTGTCTCAGTCAAGTTTGCAACTGGCTGCAGACAGACCACGCCCTTTTTTTTAAAGCAATCAAATATCAATAAGGAAGGGATGGAGACAGCAAATGTTCTGGGGGACACAGTGAGCATCTCTAAGGTTGATAAATTGGTGACACAATTGAGCGAGGGGTCTGCACAGTCAATTGATCAAGTTGTCAATGAAGCAATTAAACATGAGTGGCAGCTTGTGCTGGTTGTTGATGACTATACAGCCATACATACAATACGACGACCACTAACAACTACACTCACCCATCCCAAAACTATGTGTACTATTATAATTAAAGTTTTCAAAAATGTCCCAGCTATACCAGCCTGTCCAGCATCATCCTATCTGAACCTACAAGCCATGAACATATCATCCTGTATAAATACTGTATCTGGCCTTCAATCTATGTATCGACTCACACAAACTTATGCCTCCGTAATGCCTGCTTGGATAACCAACACATTTTTCAATCCTGAGTTTGAAAGACACCGTATAACAACACACAATTACTGTGACCATGAGTCTGTTCAGACCATGCGGCAGATGGATGATGTACACCTAGTGGATTTTGTAGAACTGCAACTTAAGAGTAAAGATGACTTTGGAGCTGCATATGATATCATTTTAAGCACAAAGCTATCTGACTACATGAAACGATATCTTCTTCTGCAACCTGGTGATTGGCCAGCACAGTTTTATTCCCGTCAACTCGTTTATGAAACTTACAAAAATATCAAAGTCATTTTCCATCATCTGAACCATCTCCTGGACCACTGCTCAAACCCACGTCACATTTGGATCACTCATACACCACTCCTTGTAACACCTCTGGACCTGCAAAAGAACAAGATACATCTGATCAGCCTACGATTTTATCAATTATACCATGTATTGGCCCTCTACATATTTCCTTAAATGCACAAGAAACAGTGTTTACTGAGTTCCGTCCATTCTATGAAATTGTCTATAAAGATCTCTTCCCAAAAAAGCAAATTAGCCAAGACACCCAAACCTTGGAGGATCAGTATTTTGCATGAAATTGTTTATGGTGGCTGGCTACTTATACGGGACACTGTCAAAGACAAATTTTCCACCTGCAAAGATTTACAATACAGAACACTCCTAAACCTACTTGATAACTACCTGCCTTTGATCCTTACTATCTACAGTGTTACTTTCAAACTAAACAACTTCCTGGAATACTTTAATGCTGTAATTCGTATTTGGACAATGTTTGTTTGCCTAGAGAGACACCACTACAACAAGGCTCCATTGGTTTGGCTGGCTACATGTACATATTGGGGCATCCATCATCCTAATCTCTTTCATCAATTCCGCTCACATCTTATCATATCTGACGAGTATCCTGTGGAGAACGCCCATAGTATCATTCGCTCAAAAACAAATGCCCATGACACAACTGAACAGCTACGCAAAAAGGCAAAATCCACATTTCAAGCTAAACACACACAAAAACACTTCAAGGAACATTTCACTCCACCTAAACATCATAACTTCACAACCAACCACCTCAGAATTCTTAAAGCAAAATGTGCTGGCATACTATCAAAATTATTTGTGGATATATCAAGAAACATTGGGGAGGGAAGAATTATTTTTGAGGGAAAAAAGAAGAGTGCTGTATTGTCCAAAGTATTTGGAAAAGATCAAGTCAAATGTAGGACACTGCCATTGGGCTATTGTGGTTTACACCAACCAGTACCAGATCGACGTTGTGACCTGCCAAGTTGTACAGCAAGAAACAGAGAAAGTTGGGTATTATTTGAGGGCTGTTCTCATTCTTACCATGAGGACTGTCTAAGTGATACCTACTACTGTGTCCTCTGTCAGGAATTTCTGGCAGACAAAGCAAGATCACTAGCTGAAACTGCTAAAGATGCCATATTGAACCACAATGAACCCAAAGAAACTGAAACTACAAAGTCTAGTGACAATTCAAAAAATAGTGAATCTGATTCAAATGATAACCTTGACTCAACAGCTCCTGGAGACATTGATTCTATTGAAAATGATATTAAGCTAGCCAATGCATCAATATCTGCACTACCCTCTATTCCATGTCCACCAGACACACCTCCTGCAACAATAAGTACTTCTGACCCAATACCACAGCAGCAGCAAGCCTCTAACAACAGACGTATTCCAAAGTGTTCCCAATGTGGACACCCACGAAAAGGACACACTCGCCCTAAACAAGGACCTGTCAAATGTCCACGATGCAATGGAGGAGTATGTTCAAGACAGCCATCACAGTCATCTCTACCATCGCAGTCAATCCAGCCATCACAGTTATCACAGTCAACCCAGCCATCACAGTCAGCCCAACTATCACAGTCAGCCCAACTATCACCGCCAACTCAACTATCACCGCCAACTCAACTATCACAGTCAGCCCAACCATCATATTTGTTCCAGCCACAACAGCAACTAATCCTACATCCATATGTACACTATGGTCATGTAATTGAATGGATTCTGCCACAACAACTATGTCAGTCCCTGATCTTTGGAATTCCAATGGGCAGTAATGCTTGTACTATCATCGCTGTCATTGGGGCTATGAAGTTTCTGTCTGGCACAGTTCCTGTCCCTTCTCCTCACAATATTTTATCAACTGTGGCTGCATTTGCCAACTCAATGAGAGAAGGAAACATTCTTTACAACAATTTGAATCTACCAGTAAACCAGCCAAACTTAAATGTCCAGGAGGCCCTAGCAACAAGATATGATAAGTTTGGACTGACAATGATAAAAGATAGTGCAGTTTTCTCTCCAGCCTGTCTTAAAGACAAACTGGTACTCATGACAATCTCATCTGGCAATAAATCTGCTATTATTATTGCACCACCAGATAAGTCAATGCTGTTATGTTTTAGCAGAAGGGAACAGAAAGTTTCATTGTTTGAAAGCCATTCTCATGGTAACCAAGGAGGATTGTTGGCCGTAGCAAGCTATGAACAAATAGACAGCTTTGTTCTCTTCCTTGAATATATGTGTTTGCGTGACTGGGGAAGCAGCATATCAGGGGCCAATATTAGTGTAGTACAGTAAAAACCTGTATAAGAACCTACTTTTTTACGGTTAGCCTCAACATTTACAATTTCTTATATACATACATTTACTGCAAGGTTCTAATAAAATGGTCCTTAAAATGGCTAATCTTAGCCTAGCATGTTCTTAATTTTTAGGTTCTTATATGCCGGCTTTTACTGTAGCTGTGAATAGCTAATTTTGTCTGCTCATATGATGTTTAAAATAGTTAAATTAACTTAACTAAGTTAATATTATATTAATTATCACTTCTAATACATCACATGTAACAATGTGACAAAAAAAACTGCTAAATACAACAAGTTTTATAATGTCTTGTCCGATTTTGCCAGCTAATTCAATATGACAGGATGATAATAGCATTAGTGAGGTTCAGCATGATAGAAATACTTGTGTGATACTCTTCCTAGATTTTTCACAATAACATATTAATAAATATTCATTAGCTATGAAATTCTAGGCTTAATTTAGCAGGCAATATTCCCGAAAATATGCCACCGATTACTTTGAAATAAAAACAAATACTTAAAAATGAGTTCGATACGCGTATTGAATTTTCAACAACGCTTGTCGAGTGTTAAATTCAATAAGAATTTTACCAGATACTATGCCTAGCAAAAGTGAGGTCATACTTTCAAGAAAGCATCGGAATATTTTCTCCGATTTTGAGGCTAATAAAACCCACAAAAAACAAAGAAGGAAAGGACGATAAAACTAGTTCTAATTTCCGAACTGTGATACTCTTTCGACGATTACGGGAAATTGGGGTCCCTGTGCATTCAAAATGGCGCCACAACAACACGAGTTGAAGTATTTCAATATAGTTTATAAATTTGTGGCTTTTGGTACATGGAAAGTTTACACTGTTCTTCCCACTGAGATTCAAAGTAATCTCTAATTTTCTAAGACATGGAGCTACACAGTTTTTATCTAATTTCGTGAGTAAGCTTACAGTTAAACATGAGATCGCAAAGCCTCAGGTTACAGTCTGTCGTTTCGCATTTTACAGATCTGTAAAATGCGAAATGACGGTTTCGCATTTTAAAGATCTGTAAAATGCGAAATCTTCGTTTCGCATTTTATTGTTTCGTTTCGTTTCGTTTCGTGGTTTATGGTAAGCCGTTTCACACATAATATCGTAAAATTTTCGAGCTAGATTTCTCTGAGAGAGAACCACCGATTTACATTCTTATATGTTAATAACAAAACTAGAGAACTAAAACTTACCATAAGACAGGGTTTTGGAGCAGTAGTCTTCGTTATATATCAGATATCCACCTCGAAAAACCCAAGCAAGCCACAACGTGCTGGTGTCAGTCCCGTAAGTGGATATAGAGATTACTCCACGGAAAGTGCCACGAACGATTTTTATTCACGAGTTGCGCAGCACCAAAAAACGAACGAGTGAGCGCAGCGAACGAGTGAGTTTTTTGGTGCGTAGCAACGAGTGAATAAAAATCGTTCAGGCACTTTCCGTGGTGTAATTTTTTTATTTCATACATACTAAGATTTTCTGGGTTTTTATGTACGTGCATCTACGGCCGCGCCGCAGGCAGGAAGCCATTCGAGTGCAATAACAGACACTGACATTATGCAAAAAATACGACAATTTCTGTTTCACAATTTAATTAGAAAAACGAATGAAGCAAACAAATGAAATAAAGTAAATATTTATACATAAATAAATAGATAAATATAGATTAATTTAATTTATTTATGAAGTGTCCTTGAAATTATAATTTCTCAAGTTTGAAAATGAAGTCTATATACGAGCTTCAAGTGAAAACTTGTTTACAACAGACTAAAAGCTAGCTTAAATCTTGATGTAAAAATAACAGACACAAAGTAGAATCAATTTATAATTCAATTTGTTCAATTTAATCTTCATCAGAACTGCTATATAATACACGAATTCTTTTCTGTGGACGGATTTCTTGGGATGGTATGGTTGGCGATTTATTCAGAGTGTTTATTGTGATTGAAAACTGTCCTCCTTGGATAACAGCTCCACTAAATAATGCTACTGACTGTTGACCTGTATTGCTGCTAGATTGCTGAGGCTGTGCTAGGGAACTAAATCCAGCATTTTCAATTGGAATTTGGACGGAAGTTGCGTTTGGCAGGCTCAAAACTTTTTCGTTGGATATATTTGCCAGCATATTCGACATGGATTGTTGTTGTTTTGTAGAAAGCGAACTGTAATTTTCTATACTTTTTAGATTTCTGTGGCCGGAAAGCTGTGCTATATGGGCCGGTGGAACTCCGTTGTCGCTTAATGTTTGAATCGTAGTTTTTCTTCCACTATGATTTCTAAGTTTAGGATTTTCTATGCCAGCTTTTTCTGCCATCTCTTTCATCAACCCGCCCAGTTTGTTTACACCCACCTTGTTGCTTTTGAACCAAAGTTTGCTTGAGGAAGCGCTTCTGACTTTAACGTTATTTACGGTCAAATAAAAAGGACTGTCTCGTTCTTTCGTATTACCGGGCTTTTTCTGTGCAAACAGTTTGTAAACTTTGACGGGATCTTTTTCAGTGCCATCCGTGGCGAACATTTTTGGTGGAAACGGCCTGACATCAGTTGCGTTTGCGCCGGTACGTGTTTTCGTTTGCCTTTCGTTGTATTCTAGATACTCGACGCCACCCGCTGTTTTGTTCAAAGTCACATCGCCCCAGCACATACTGTGATGTTCCTGAATCCCACGAAGTCCGAAATGAAGAGTATTGTTCAGCCAAAGAGAGTTAAGAAGCGCCTCAGGACTTGAAATTCCAAGGAGACCTTTTTCATAGAGGACTTTCACCTCATCTTCTGTCAATGCCACTGATGCATTTGGCTTATTACCTTTGCCTCGTTTCTTTAGCTCTTTTTGCTTAGACTGCAGGGTTTTACGGTTTTTTTCAAATGCCAAATCGTTGATAATACTGACTTGGTAGTTTTTGCGCTTTAAAAATCTTTCAAAGCTAGCAATCATGCCTCGGAGGGACGTTGGCTCATAATTTTTTCCCTCTACTGTACGAACGGTAAGTATGAACTCACTCAGCAACTCATTGAGCTCAGCTGGAGGAATGTTTTCAACTTCCCTGTGCTCTTTCTTGGATTGAAGAAATACTTTAAGCAATTTTACATCTCTGTTGGTCTTAGCTTGTGTGTTTTTGTTTTCTTGTTCATAGATAAAGTCGTCTACCGTTCCTTCTAAGAGTGCAAATCTCGGCATTTCCTCCGCCATGTTTGTCATTCAAGTGCAAACTCGCGCTCGCTGAGTATCTTTTGATTGATATTTCGGATGCCAAAATGAAGCACAATCGTTCACGCTTCTGATTGGACGAACGAGAGTGAAAAATAGTCGTTCTCTTTTCTGATTGGTTGAATGCATATTTGGTACGAATTTTACGCGGGCTTTTTATCGTGGATAAATCTTAGTACGTATGAAATAAAGCAGCTTTATATATTTGTTTAGCAATTTAGAACTCAACTGTGTTCTTTCACTCGCTGATTCCAGCCACAATTACACATCAAAAGCCCATATAGCTATTTCTTGGATTGTTGAGCGTAGAAAATCCTTTTGCGGTGCACAACTGGCGCACGATTTGACACACTCGGTAATCTTTCTCCGCCATTGATCACCAAAACAAAGCAAGTGCCTAAGATGCAATGCGCATGCGCAACAGAATACTTCCCCTGTTGGTGGAGTGACCTCATTTATATTCGTACAGAGATACCATGACAATAATATCATAGATTTCAGTTTGTAAAACGGCGATCTAGACAGCTTTTCTTAAATCGCGATTTATTCTAGAAAAGAAAAGAAAGTTTTTCCAAAAAAAAACTATATTCTGTTTTTTCTTATATTATAGACTATATTTAGGCAAAGTTTAAGCAAAATTTAATTTTCAATCCTTGCCGCCGATTTCTGAATTCGTTAGGTTTTTGCTGACAGCCTCTCTAGGCTTGCAAAACAAAACCAAATCAGATTCTTGTTTGTTAATCGAAGTAATATGATCATCCGGATGGATGTAGTCCTGAGAAGGACTGTTTGATGTGACTGACGAGCGAATTAAGATTCTTGTCTACAACGCAAACATTTGATCACCTAGCAACGTGACGTCATCACTTTAGTACTTTATTCCAAGGAGACATCAGCAACGGTCAGGTCATATGGATTAGAGAGGCTTTTAGATTAGTAGAAGATTTTTCCTTTAAAAAAATATAAAGAAAGCTATGGGGATCCGAGGGTTGCATAAGTATGCGAAATCAGTTAAAAGTTTATGGACCAACATACAGCTGGGACCGGAGACCAGAATCATCATAGATGGCAGCTCTCTTCCCTGGTATCTCAATAAAGAGATTGATTTTCAACGTGGTGGAAACTACGACCAACTAGCTGCTGCTATAGCGCATTTTTTCAATGCCTTTGCGTCTAATGGTGTGAAAACATATGTTATAATAGATGGGCCCACTGTTGCTAAGGATAAAAAGCTTAAATGCATAGAGATGCGTTTTGAGGAAGACATAAATTCATCAACAGGTGATGGTGGTCGTACTCTTTTACCGCTGATGTCACTAAGAGGAGTGTTCATTCAAGAATTAAGGAAACTTGAAATACCATTTGTGGTCTGCGATTGGTAAGTTTGAAACGGCACAATGTATTGCCCGTCATTTGCAGCATATATTTTATGGGCCCGTTCGCACTAGTTTAAAATTTGTTTCTTTTGCAAAAATATCTGTCATCACGAGCCTTTATCTATTGCGAGCCCAAAAATTTTGTCTATTTCTAACAAACTTCAGAGATGCCGTTCATAAATCACAACGATATTTACCGAACGAGAAAAGGGACTATTGTTATTACTACATGAGCCAGTATTACATATTATTTCTATCTGTAGAGGTACACCAAATTGGAATCACACTCACATATTCTCAGTTTAACAATACAACCAGATCAATTGCTATCGACCGCCGTTATATAATTTTTCAACAATTACAAGAATTCGATCACGATCTTTGAACAAACAAGACGCTCAAAGAGAGTAAACTGGGTGCGTCAGGCTTAGCGTTATGCATGTCACACCAATCGACAAGACCACATTGACCAAAGTTGCCTTTACAGTAATTCTTGTTTGTAAACGCGGCCTCAGCACTTAGTGAGTGTATTTCACGCAGAAAGATTTTATTTATTCGCCGAAGTAAGACGAACCTTTCATTAAATTCCTTTACTTATAATATTCAGCGTGTCTTTATTCGGGTTCCTTTACTTATAATGTTCAGCGTGTCTTTATTCGGGTCAAAAAGCTTCGAGTTTTTGACCGAGTTTGATATCGATCAAAGCCGTGGAATGCAATTCATTCTGTAACGCTTGACTTTTCTTGTAAGATAGTCCGATTTTTTGTTCAAGATTCTTTCGAAATTGCTATACTTTTTGATCGGTAACTTCCTATCAATTTCTTTATCCATCATTGATTGTCTGAAGAAATCATTGTGATTCTACTTTCTTTTAAAGTCCTGAATTTAGAATCTAAAAATCCCAATAAATTCAGCTTTTACGTTTTTTTTCTTTCTTACAACATCAATGTTCAATATATCCTTTTCATAGATTTTTGAAAAATTTGGAGCGGAAGGAATGAGTCGGCTCGAGTGATTAACAATTTGTACTGGAAACGCTAACCTTTGCTCTTTTATTATTTGCACCCTGAGAATAATTCGTAAAAACGTAAGTTTGAGCAGTATTCAATGATGATTTCAACTGGATAGCATTTATTTGAACTTCTTTTTCATCGATTCTTTGATAATTATTTTTATTTATTATTGGCTATACTAATTAGGAAGGAATGTAGTGCTAGAGTGAGCAGCGCGCGTTAGTGGAGAGGGCCCATGAGTATCTGGGACCGAAACTAATGACGGCTGCTGAGGAGAATACACAGTCTGTCACTGATTGTAGAGTGCATTTAGTCAAACTGTGAAATAGTTGACGCCACCTAAATTAGATAACTGTTTTACTATTTTAGCTGACGTCACATAATTTGAAAAATCACGTGCCAGTGCTCTGAAAATAAGGGGGGCGTATTAAACAAAAGCTAAGCAAATGAAGGGTGCGAGAAAAATCAATTTTCAAAGACGAATAACAGGGAAAATTATCTGTTTATCTTGTTGGAAATGTAATCATCAAATCTGCAGTACCCATTTTGATAGATATACGAGCAAGAAGCCAATCGGAGACATGAATGCCCGGGAGTTAAGTTGGATGACATGAAGAAGCTACGAGCAAATATTCTTGTATGATTGAGGTTTCAAGAGAACGAAATTGTTGTGGAATAGCACTGATGTATGAACGTTTAAACTACAAAAAATCCAGACTAAATCAGAAGAAAAGATAGCTGAAAAAAAGCTCAAGACCAGAGATTAGAGCAGCTTAGAGCATCGGGATATACCGTACGTGCGACAGGTGACCGACTTAATGTATGTTTACTTACGCTTTTCTCCGCAAGCACTTAAACCCAAGAGGAATCCTCGAAACTCTAGCTTCGAAGTTACAATAAGAGAACCAAAAGCAATTGTTATTGTATAATTGATGGCACCAGAATTCACCCATACAATGTCAAATGCATTTAGCAATACAGTATTTGAAATATTCCTTTATTATCCAATCGGATAAATTGTACAACAATTTGAACTATATTCGATATTGTTCATTTTCATTGATTAGTCTAGCATACGAGATTCAAAAAATGGCGGGCTAAAGCAATTTTCTCTATAACGAACAAGATTTAAAATTGGCGGCTTAGATTAGCCCCCCCTGAATAACATGACCGTTGGTTAGGCGCGCGTTTACTATTTTAGGTGACGTCACCTAAATAGTTAACTAATTTAGATAAATTTATCTAACTATTTCACAGTTCGACTAAATGCACTCTAAAGCTGGCTGTCATTTGAGCCTCAACAAACATACTACTCTTTCCAGTAGACTGAGAATGTTTTATCCCCTTCGTAGCGTCTGTTATGTTAACCGCAAGTACATTTCAAGTTGACCACGTGATGCCAATGTTGTACCACGAGGACAAGTTTTTTACAAGACGTGATTAAAACTTGACTGAATTTTGATCACGTGGTGTAAAGACGTGTACAACATTGGCATCACGTGGTCGATTTAAAATGTATTTCTGGATAACATAACAGACGCTGGGAAGGCGATAAAAAAATCACAACTGCCTCGCTCTACTGGGAAGAGTAGTAAGCTTGTCGCGAATCCATAAAACTAACCTCATAGAATGTTCTTTCGGTTTGATCTAGAGAGATTCATTTAAATGTCAAAATAAGCCCAATCCTTCCTCAAGATTACTTAAAATTTGTTATTTTCCTTCACTGCCCACTTCCTTCGACCAAAATCCTTTATAAAGAGTTCATGACTTGCCGTTCAAGACGCCGTGTTTGGCGACATCTAATGACTATGAAGCTAGAACTTCAGAAACGATCGCTTTTAATATAGTATACGGTGAGGCAGGCTATCTTTCTCCTATCTTGACCAGAATGTTTGTTGTTCGTTTGCTCATCATTGATTGTTTCAGCCAAAGAAATTCTCGTTGAGTGAATGAAGAGTAGCTTCATAGCCTTGTATAAATTACTTAAAATTGAGTCAAACGCCCTGCTAGCAAGATATACAGTAAGCATGTTATTTTTTCATTTTCATGAAGTATGAAACAGTATTTGAGGTCTTTGTTTCTTTTTAAAACATTGAATATAACCATAGCATACGAGATTCGCCAAAGCGGAAAAAAAAAAAAAAAAAACGATTTCAAACTCAAGAAACAAACTTGCCGAGATATATCTTATCAGTTTGTGGCTAATTTTAAAGCTCTATTTTGATACCAACCACTATTGCGCAAATTTGGCATTTTCTGACCGACAAAAAAAACATGCGGAGAAACGCGATGCATTTTTTATCAGTCTTAAAAGACTGGTTTGCCACAGGCAACACAGTAATAAAGAGACAATTTTGTACATGTGTGCGTCTTCATTGGTCTATGGATTGCTCCGCTACCACGTTATTGTATGTAACAAAAAATGTAACAGAACGAATACAGTGGAAAGCGGTAAGATCAAGGCAACTAGGTTGTCACTAGTAGCTGTTCGTCATGAATCAAAAGTGGAGTTTACCAAATTAGTTCCTAGATTTGTACTGAGTTCAACAGCAATCTGCTCTCTGTCGGTAGATAGTGATTAATTTTGATTGATATAATTGGTTTGTGGTAGATTTTTGTACCACAATGGTGCGAACACAACGAAGCATACAATTTTTGGCTGAACCAAAATTTGGTCATGACTTTTGTTTGGCCGAACAAATTCTGCCTAGAGCGAAGAGGTCCATATATTCAGCTATTTTAAAAAGGGTTGATGAAGGTGTTTCATTGCATTTTGCATATTGCTTGTCGTACGTTAACACTAAGTTTGAAATACATTATATCCATATGTAATTTATGTCATCGCTGAAAAAAGTTATGCCGGAAAAACCTGTAGTTTAAGAACATTTAATGTTGTTGTGACCTTTTGCTGATTGTCACGTGCACATGCAGTTCCGGCTTTGTATGGAACAGCATGCAACAAAACCTTGACCAACCTTTTTTGAAATAGCTGTCCCTGCTTTGTAAGACACATTAATTAAGTGGCGTCATATTGGGAATCCTGATATTTGCAAATTTCCAATGACATTGAATAAAGATAATCACGGTTCGAGCGTGTCGTGACATTGCGTGTCGTGACATTGAGAAAGCATCTCAAAATTAGTAAGTATGGCAAATTTGAACATGATTGGGTGAAAAGAACCAGTATCATTTGCTTTCACAAAAATGTCGAAAATTCATTGCAAAGAATAAAATAAAGAATAAAATAAATAAATCACTTTATTTGAGTGTCTTGTGCCTCTAGCGCTTAACCCCGTAACCATACATTGTTTGCAAAATTTTAACGCTTTTGAAAGCTTGTAACACGCTTCAGTTTGAAATCTTGTAACTGTGGTTCTTTTTAACACATAGCGTTTGAATTTTAGAGACTTACTAATATTGAGATTAATGCGTGTACCTTATGGCCATTCGTCTTTTTAAAATAATTGAATTATCGATTTATTCAATTTGGCCCCAATTTTCGATATTTTTATCAATTAAAATTAAACTTTGAATTCCATTTTTTCAATTTTAGAGTTTTCGTTTAAATAGTTGAAAAAATTGACAGATACAGAGAGCAAAATCCCACACCTTATGGTCATTTAAGGTTTTAGCAAATTAAATTGTTAATTTTTTTAGTTTTTGAATTCATTTTTTCATTTTTTGCGTTAAAAAGACTATCGTTTCGATCATTCCCAATTTTAAAATCCCACATTTAAACAAAGTGAAATGAAGAGGAATGAAATACTATTTCCCACGTTAATCTTTGTTGGATGCAGACAATTGCCGATCATTAAAATGGCGCCAAGTAGAGTATACAGTTACTGTTTCATTTATTGACTTTCTAAAGGGGAGAATGCAAAAGGTTTGATGGAAATTCATCTTCTTTTCTTAGCACTTAGGGGAGTGCCACAGAGTACAATCTTAGGGCCTGTATTATTGTTCTCAGTAATGGTTAACGATATTAAGCCTATTGATCATCCTAGTTATTCTATACTTGCGAAGTATGCTGATGATTTGACCCTTAGTACTTTAGTTAACCAGGAGTATGATCATTCTTGTCAGGAAGTTAATACTATTTTGGAATGGGCAAATAATAATCACATGAAGATTAATCTGACTAAAACTAAAGAAATCATTGTTAAAGGCAAGGTAGACACACCTTTGCCTATTGCTATTTATGACATTGAACAAGTTAAATGTATTAAGTTGTTGGACCTTTATTTCCATGGTGATCCTACAAACTGGGATTCCCAATTTGATCATTTATTAACCAAGGCTGGTAAACGAATGTACATTTTGCGTATTTGCAAAAGTTACGTTTATTCTTCAGATCATCTTCATCATCTTTTTCATGTTTTGATCATCTGATTTCTGTGGCGGATTTAGGGGGGCTCATTGGGTGCAAATGAACCCCCCCCCCCCCCCCCTACCGGCTGGTACCTTGGATTTTTTATATTATTTTAAATAAATAAATAAAAGTATGGTAGGTCCGCTTTTTGATGGATAGGTTATCCTTATCAGGAACGCCCCTAGGCCAGTGATGTGCCTCATGGGAAAAATGATGATGCAAGAGAACGTTATTGTTGTGCCGAGATTTGTAAAAATGAACCCCTCCCCCCTCTTAAAGTCCTGGATCCGCCACTGGATTTATTTATTCTACCTCAATTTTTGATTTTGGTTATTTTGAAGTCGGTAAAATGGGAGGGGGATGATCGAAACGATAGTATTTTTAGCGCAAAAACTGTCAAATGAATTCAAAAACTAAAGAGCAATTAATTTGCTAAAACCTTAAATGGCCATAAGGTGTGGGATTTTGATCTCTGTATCTGTCAATTTCTTCAACTATTTAAACGAAAATTCTAAAATTGAAAAAATGGAATCCAAGGTTTAATTTTAATTGATATAAATATCGAAAATTGGGGCCAAATTTAATAAATTGACAATTCAATTTTATCAAAAAGACAAATGGCCATTAGGTACACGCATTGAGATGCTTTATCAGATGCAAAACTCTTTTACTAATTAGATTAAAATTCAAAACTCGCCCCAGTCTCTTGCTCGTTTCTAAAGTGGCCAAGTGAATGTTGAAATGTGAGAGCGCTTTTAAAAGCGATTCATATTAGTGGATGTTTTAGGTTTCAAAATCTTCTTATGTGTCATCCAAAATGGTGGAAGATGATAACGTGATATGTCAACTATTACTAAACTAAACATTTTTTTCACATACAGTGAGGCAGACCAGGAAATAGCTTCACTAGCCTATCACTGGAACTGCCCTGTAATCAGCAATGACAGCGACTACTTCATCTTTGATCTCCGTGCAGGCTATATTCCTCTCAGTTCGTTGGACTGGAAGGGAAGGCCCATAACTGGAGAACTCTATAAGCGCCAACGCTTGTCAGATCATTTGAGGATCCGACCAGAGTTTTTCCCACTTGTTGCTTCGTTAGTGGGGAACGACTTCATCGAAAAGAGTACGCTTGCTCCTTTAGAAAATACACTTTTTCCAGGTCTTGAAGGGAGCCCTAAAGAGGTTTTGAGTAAAAAAATGGAGAAAATAGCTGAATTCTTTTCCTCTATCAATGATGTCGAAAAGGCATTAGAGTGTGCACTAGAAAGGATACCCTATGAAAACCAAAGAACGACACTGAGATCTGCTTTAGAAGAATCGATGAAAGAGTATTCCATATGTGACTTCACATTGAACGGGTTTTTTGAATCGGGAGAATTACAGACATCGTTGAAGACACTGAATCAGGAAAATATCCCTTCCTTGGTGATGGAAAGATATCGAAACGGTGTTTTTCCTGTCATTTACATGGGTGTTCTTACTTCTGGGAGACATTTCCTACATGTCCAAGTAGAGAAATCAAACGAGAGCTCAGCGCATGACTGCTCACGTGAGCTAAGGCGTATTATCTATGGCATCATTATGAAACCAATGAAGGGCCAAGAATCCAAGAGAAAAAGTTTAGAAGTTAAAGAGTGGTCAAGGGATAAAAGAAGTATGAAGATATTCCAAGTACAACCGCTTTGGGAACCTGTTCGTGGATATGGGGAACTCCTAAAACTAGATAACTTGCCAGAAACAGAGATAGAAGAAAGACGTCAAATGTTGTTAATAATCCTGAAGGCAAACACAGCGCTTATCAAGTCTTTACACAACAATGTCCAGTTGTTTGCAGCGTCAGTACGCTACTGGATCTCTGAAGCCAAACCTTGTGTTAACCCGATATGGGTACAAGCATTGTTACTGGTACATTTAAAACTGCTTCCCGAGAGGCAAGATAAAAAGTCATCGCCAGCAAAGTGTAGTGATTCCAAGACATCTGATTTCGATATCGATTGTCAGCACAGCATCGCACAATGGCAGGCAGTGATGATGGAGGCGATAGCCTTGAATCAAATCCTCTTGGGCCCTTTATTCGAACCCAGGATATCTACCCTGTATAATGGCGTTACAGCTCATTCAATTGTCCGCGAGATAGAAGAAGGTGAGTATATGTCCTACCCGGAGGAGATTGTGGTTGAACATGTTCCTCTCTTAGGACTAGATGATTAGAACTACAACTTAGCATCTATCCTATATCTACCCTATAGCTCAGTATATGGAATCTATAATCTATTCTATATATGCACCCTTACCCGTCCATGCACGTCATCCAACTGGGACTCATTCTACGGACCCCAACAATCGGCCTCACCTAAGATTTCCACCGAGTTATCTCAACCATATATCGATCCACTGCCCTGGATTTGCTCTCAGTGAATTAATCAGCACGTGATTACTGAGCTGCAAAGGGGACTATTGGGAACACTTTTCACTCACACATACTACCACTACCACAACATTCAATGTTCAATGCACACAAGGCTCGACTCACATGCTGTATTTTACGGAGGGAGGAAACCGGAGAACCCGGAGAAAACCTTCGTAGCATACAACACATCAAGCAAACTCAAATTGGTGGAAACCGCATTGCTCGAACCAGCGACCCGACCCGTTGGACTCACAGCGGTGAAATGCGACGCGCTAGCAGCGTACGCTACCCATGCTACCCGTAAACCTCCGAAAATAAGTCTCTTTGCCGTATTACGTGATTCTGTTGTTCTAAGGCCAAAATGGCAAGTAGGGCATATATAAGCCTATGGCCTATTTTCGATGGGTTACGTTTTGTTTGTCACCCACCCTCCCCTCCCTGATATCAGTCTCCGATGTCAACATCCATGTGACCAGTTAAAGTTTTGTTGTTTGAAAGCAGATCTCACTGAGGAATTCAAATTTACTTTTTATAGGTAAAAAAGCCGAATCCTTAGCAAAGAAACCAGATATCTTTAGACAGCTTTATGCGGCTGTTACAGAACAGGAACCACCTGAAGTGCTGCACGGGAATCAATTTGCTTTTCTTTGTGATGACGAACCTGAAGATGAATCCTGAGAGAAACACTCTTTTTAAAGTACAAGGGAAACTAGTGGATTATAACTAGTAGAGAACTAGTGTAGACTGCGTTGGTGTTTCTGAATAAAACAGTAGGAACTTATGGAAGGACTAACGTCCGAAACGTCAGTTTAACAAAGCTTCTTACGGTGATTCAATTTATCCATAAGTTCCTACTACAAGGGAAACTGGTAGCTAATTACTCACGCATGGAATTGTGGGACGATTGTTGTGCATAACCTTGATCGGCCCAACATTTCCTTACGCGGCAAATCTGTGTCCAGTCTCCTATTGAGCTTCAACGGTTGAATAGACTATAAAATGTAACATTCAAATTACTATGAAAATATCACGTTTTATTTACTTCGTATATTCATTATACCTTAAAAGTAATAAGCGCTTTATAAAAAATTTGAAACCAGCTTTCAAATCGTCCCTTTCAACTGACCGCCTCAAGGCACCCTAAAATACCCGCAAAACCACTCAAAAAGCTTTATAGGATAAAACGTTTAATTTTGATCAAACATTTTAAGTTTACGAAAAGCAATTGTTTGAGAATCGATTTCTTACGTTTTCTGTGATTTCTTTGAAATTATATCATTTTGGTTTTCCACAAGAAGCCCGGTGCCACAGAAACAGAGGCTGGGAAACCTGCGATTCGTTCAAATCAAACATAAAACTCTGCTTATGCTTATGCTTATGCTTCCTCTGTTCGTTTTATCAGTGAAAAGGATTATTGAGAATCTACAAGTAAAAATGACTTAAAACTAGGTGAAAGTCCATCACGCCGGTCGTATTTATTTAGTATTTCATTGAGTATTTATGTAGTATTTGCTCACTCACGGGAAGATTTGAAGCCGTATTTTCTTATCTAATTTAAATAGAACCTATTAATCTTAAACTTTTTAAGCATAGAATATACTACTTTGAGTAGCAAAATTAAGCTGACGAATTACAAAATAAAGATATTTTCACGGCATCTTGAACTTTCTTGTTTACTCCACCCGATTAATTCCTAATCCTTAGGCGCTTAGCCTTCAACAACTAATGAAAAAAGAACATGCGTAGACATTAATTTTCGATACGTGATACGCAGCCTCATTCCCAATTAATCACTTTGATAGATTTAGTGACATTGATTGGCAACTTTCACAAGGCAATAGATCTGACTATACACGGAGTCTTCGTATAACGTGGCCGCATAGGACTCTTGGGTAGTGCCATAGAGACCCCTGCATTCTATTGCGCAATTTTGGCTTTTTAATGCTTTGCCATAGGCAACCCAGTAATAGCAAAGGCTAAACACTGGGACCATTTATTAATTATGCCAGAGGATGGAGTAGCATGAAATGGGCGGGGGTCATCTAATAATTCAAGACATTTAGAGGGGGGGTCACAAAAAATGTTCTTGGAAAGGGAGGCTGCCATTTTTCTAATTATTCTCAATTCCCTCTCAATAAGATGATCTATACTCTTTCACGATATTTCTTTTAGAAAATGACAAATATTCCGTCTTCATTATCAAGTTCCATCTTCAAAAAATTATTTGATGTTATGACAAAACTGCCAGTCATTAGCAGGGCGAGGATCGAGCATCTTTATCGGAAGACTCAAAGACATCTTTATAGTGGTAGTCTGGCAATTTTGACTTGTCTTGCAATGGTCGTGGAATGCGAGACGTTGTAGGCCAAACCGGACATTCAGCTGATTTGCATTCCGCACAGGGCTGCCCATCGGATGATGTCAAGAATTTTCTTAAAATATGATGACCTGGAACTGCCTTTTTTTCCCCTCCCATATTAGTTGATGAATACCCTTTCAGGAATTCTTGGTTGAAAAACAGCCCATCTTCTGGCATATCTGACAATAAACACTGTGTGTATTCCAAATGGACTAAGGTGCATCGTCGATCCACGCTGCCACTTCAACGGCAACTCAGCATTTTTCTGTATTCTATCCTCTTCCATTCTTTAATACTCCTTAAGGCTCAAAGAGTCGTTTGTACCCAGTTGGTTGCATGTGGATCCATCTACATTGAATCTCCTGTGGCAGAATTTGTAGTGTCGGCTTCATTCTGTCCACTTTCCCCAGCTCAGTGCACGATGAACTCTAATACGATAAGCAGAAGAATATACTGGTGAGCCAGTAGACTTTCGCAAAGTCCGCCGCCCGCTTTGTTTTTTTTCGCTGCGCTCGCAAGATTCTCGCTTCGCTCGAATTAAAAAACTCCGGGAAAACAAGAGAGGTCGACTTAGGGCAAGTCTAGTGAGCCAGTTCTGCATTATCTAAAACTTCGAAGTTATGATATTGAAATGCAAGAGGAAAATTATAACGAACAAACAGCAAATTTTTACAATTTTAAAAATATTTGCCAATTTGAAAAATATTTCAAGTTATAACTAATATAGCAAACTATAATGTTAATTTACATATTCATACGCGACTGTTTGGGGGGGGGGGGGGGGGTGGGGAGCTATGATTTTCATAATTACAGTCTTTTGACTAAACGTTGTCGTTGATCGGATCATCCCTACGCGCCTATACCGAAAAGGATAACGGGTAAATTACCCAGAACTTGCGTCATCAAAACTGCTCGCCAGTTTAAATCTTCGCCGTATGCTCGAGGCATGGTTTTACCAAATTAAATGGGATCGAAAACAGCGAGCTCAAGACGTGTTAGATAACATATGCGGCAGCTAGTAACTGTGAATTAATTATCCCCATGATCCTGTTCGGTCTAGGCGAGTAGGGATGAAGCCGATCAAACGACAGCGTTTAGTCAAAGGACTGTATATGCAGGGGGGCACTCGTTTTCTTTTGTTTTTATCGTAAGGGGGTCAGAAAGTTGGGATTTTCTTTATGATGAATCGATTTTTTCAATTTCGGAAAATTTTTTAAAATCTATTTAAGGTGGCTGACTACTTTGGTAAATAATAGACAGAAAATTGAAAATTGAAACTTTTTTAAAATGCAAAAACATGTGGTGTCCCGAGCATTTTTTGAGATAATCACTCCCGAATGACATGCGTTTGTACAATTTTTGAAGAAAATTAGCAAAAATCAAGCTCTGTACAAAAAAAAATCATAAAACCAAATCTAAGGAAGAAATATGAGTACTTTTCTCCGAACACGTAACTTACACTATATTTATAACATGCTGATAAAAGTTGTTTTGATAAACAATTGCAGACAATGGAAAAACTTTTTTTCGTTCAGGTTTTACGGTGTGCAAAAATAAGTTATCGTAAAAATTGAGCACAAAACGATTTTTTACATTGTTCTAATGAAACAGAATTGTATTAAACTGTGAATAATAATGGGATATTACCTGTTATGCCGGAAAATAACAAAAAAAGTGTAGATTTCCGTGCAAAATTTGAGGGTTTTGCCCTGTTGAAGTTCAAAACGTGTATGGTTCTTCAAGTAAAATTGTAAAAATTATTCAGCGTTTTTTGAGCGCGCGCACATCGTGGGCTCAAATCGAATGTTCACAAGTAGTCAGCCACCTTAAATGAAAAATATTACATCTCACTCGCAATGCATGATGGGATAACTCTGGATCCTCTTCTGTGTAAGTCAAAAAAATGCACAGAAAGGGCACAGGGTAGCCTGAGGTGCAGACGTTTTTAGTGTCGGCTCGTTACGAGCCGACATAAAAACGTCTGCACGGCAGGCTAGGCACAGAGTACATCCACGACTACTTCGTCAAAGGCCGTTCGATTTACATACATATATTATATATAGGCCTCTTTTCCACAAACAGTCACGTGTTGATATATCACTTGGAGCTGGAGAACAAATCAATTTAGCCAAAGGTACCTTGGGGAAGGCTTTGCTGGATTGCAAACAAAAGGGCGGTGTACTAACAACAAAAAGCTCATGATCTCGATAATAACATGTTTCAAGGTGGTCCCACCTCGTGATCAGTGCACAAATCAGTAGAAGACTTGGCTATTTATAGTCAAGTCTTCTAATAGCTAAATCTTTATTATTGATTTGTCCCGGGGGGGGGGGGGGGGGGTATTACCACCCCAACTTGGGTAGGGGTGTGCCGCCAAGACCTCACAACCCTGACCCTATCCCAGACCTAAAATTTTGATTTTACATACCCTACCCCAGACTAAAACTAAGAATTGTACACCCTATCCCAGACTAAAAGACGGAAAAAACGGTTTTACAATCGATTGCATCAATATTTACTAACATTTTTATTGTTTTTGTGTCGACAGAAAGCGTAGGCTATTCGCCAGACAAAAACGACCAAATCGTTTACCCTATCCCAGACTAAAATCACACCCTATATCCCAGACAAAATGTCAAAAAATGATACCCTACCCCAGACCCAAAAGCCGAAAAATCATACCCTATAGGGCGGCACATACCCGTATAGCAAATATAGGGGAGTACCCCCGCCCCCCGGGTGATTTGTACAACCAATAGCATTATTAGAGTGCAAACAATTAATCTGTAAAACACTAATTACTAACTAGTACAAAATAGTGCTAGTTAAACAATAGAAAACAATGGAATTTCTATGAAATTGTGCTATTTAGTATTACTAAAGTTTCAAGGTTATATTGTTTGCACTCTAACAATCAAACAAACTTAAACTGCTTCGTAACAAGAAATCAAAAGTATCTCATAATAAGGAAAAAAAGTATTTTGGAAGAGGTTTTGGATATAACACAGGCCAGTAGCTAGGATTTTTGTTGGGGGGGTGCTAATTTACAAAAAGTGGGCCAACCATATACATTATTTTTTAAAAGTCCCATAGGACGCATAGGTATAGATAAATTATTAAAGTAAAATTGATTTTTTATGTGAAAATATCATACCAGCCAAAATCTCACTTGCTTAAAAAGCGGACCTTTAGCTCGCGTGGGGGGGGGGGGGGGGGTGTGTGCGAACGCACCCCCTGCACCCCCCCTAGCTACGGGCCTGTAACATTAGTAATCCAACAAAAGTTATTTAAATAAAGAAAGCCTGAATTTTGTTGTCATCCAGTAGTAACAGTCATTGGTTATTTCTGCAAGATGGCAAATGCATTGCTTGGGCTCCCTGTGCCTACCCATGATATCGCGGGCTCATAGTAAACAAAACTGTTCAAATATTCAAAAACTCCTCTGTTTTTGCTCTTGATTCTGTTATAAATTTTTACTTTTACCCAAAATATGACAACTAGAACAGTAGATTTTAACTCAACAGCCTATGCTAAGACAAAGAGCTTCATCGCAAAAGAAAATGTTGCATCCATAGCGAGAGCCAAAGAAAGTAGGAAACAAGTTTCTGTTCCACCTTCAGGGGTAAAAAGTTCGTGGACGCCTCAAAAACAAGAGTTGAATGAGAAGGTTTGGAAGCTTTGTTTCCCTTGTTCTTTCATGATTTGTGTTTTACAAGTATTTTATTATTTCTTAGTAAGGTGTTCTTGTTGTTTTATATCATAGTTGTTTGAAGAAAGGAAAGAATTGGTCGGTAACTGGGTGAGTTAAGCTTAAACATTTGTTAAAAGTACAACGTTATTCTTTTTACCCTATTATCAGTTGTTTTCTGTGTTGTTTTTGACACTTTTTCTTTAAAGTTATTATTTTAGCTATGTGAAAAAAGGATCGTAGAAAATACTAAAATTATAATTAATAAATCAAAAGATCTTTATTAGAAAAAAATACAATTTATTTGCAATATATATATCAGACAATACAGTTGCAGCTGTTTTGAGACAGCATTCATGGACTTCATGTTGTTAGAAATATGTCCCAGACAACTCAACTCATAACATATAGACTAATAGTATGTCTTTTATTGTAATGGCTTTCATCAATTGAATTTAGAGCCGTTCTTGTTCTTCCAATACTAAACTCTATAAAATGACAATTATCTTCCTCCTATTTTGCCTGGGTAACAGTATACAAATATTGTCTGGTCTTGAGAGAAATAGTTGACGGTGGTATTGTTTCCCCAAGAGTCTCGATATTCTTGATAGATTGTCCACAGGGGCGTAAGCGGGGATCTTGCAGGGAGGGTGCACAGGTAATGGAAATGGTTAAGAATAAGAAAGGTAGTATCTGATTTCTTTTGATTGACAGCCATCTAAAACCAAAATTCAGCATGCAGCTCACATTACTACCAAGTAATATCAAAAACTGTAGTAAGGATAAACTAACGTAATTTGAATTAATTTCATTCTACTTAGTACAAAGAACATGATTGTCCTTTAACACAGGCATTATCGAACCAGGACCCCCTGAATCCATTAATACTGGATCACATTTACTATTATGAGACTACTTAGTTTATATTTTAAAAATGTCATACTTTATTTATAATTTAAAAAGTATCAACTTATAATTTTTAATTATGTGTCAATAAGTAAATGTTTCTTTTTAGTTTGATAGATGGTCAGACCCTCAGAGAAGAACCGTCCTAGATATCTTGGTATCCAAGTGCAAGCAACCACAGTTACAATATATCTTCTCCTTACTTGATGCCCATATACCAGTAACCCATGTAGACTTCACAAGGAAGTTACCAAGGGTGATAACAGTCTATATATTTTCATATCTGGATCCTAGGAGCTTATGTCGGTGTGCTCAAGTTTGTTGGTATTGGAAGTATTTGTCTGAGTTGGATGAAATATGGATGCCAAAATGTCTGAAATTCAACTGGGTGTTGCCATTTGTTCCGAGTCCATTTGAGCATGGTGTTTGGAAACGCCATTACCTAGAGTCAGTCAAAGGGCTTCAGTATGTAAGACCAAAGGTATTCACTTGCTTATGTATCTTTTGCATTTTATGAATGACATTACTTTCAGTTGATGATGAAAGAAGTTTTGTCTATATGCATATTATGTGTAACACTCCAATACTCAAGAATGTTTCCATTAGGCATCTACCACATTCTTTGCAACTTATCAGTCAAAACACTACCTATGGACTGGGCCTTCTGAGTATTTGGCATTTGGCCATTGGCAGGTTGCTATTTCAAGCCCTGTATAGGTCGCAAAGCCTAATGGAAAGAAACTTGCAAGGAGTGCTGCTAAATGTACAGCAATTACAACTTTCCTGGCTCTTAATTTTTTTATGGATGAAATAGTCGTATATTAAATGATATTTATTTATTATATTTTTCCCAGTCGCCTCCATCTGTAACATTCCAAAGTATTAGTCGAGAAACTGAAAGGAAAAGCCAAAGCCTGACAAACCTAAGTAGTACAAAAAAAGCTATGAAAAAGGGAAGCAGTACAGACTTACCCCCTTGGAAAGGAACAGACAATAAACCTAATGAAATTATTAGAAAAGCATCAAGAGAAGGACCTTTAATAGGGTGCAGGTAAGAATGTGCAAGCTGTCTCTCATGGCTGTGAAGGTCATGCATGAATTGGATTCTCGTCTGAACAGCCACATTTGAGTTGAGGTGGTTTGATGTGCTGTTTCAGATACCGCAGAGCGTATTTCTGATTGGGGGGCCATAACAGCAGCCCAAGGCAGCCAGAGATCCTCAGAAATGTGATTTCCAGTAATTGAACATGGCAGCAAAATTATTTTCCTAGCTCCTGCCATCCCTGTGTTTTCTTTCTAGCAATAAGGCATTTGTAACATGGGTTCTGTCTCTGATTCTGAACAAAAGCGATTAATCCCCAACCCTGTGCAGGGCCCTAGGCCTTCTAAATGTAATAGTATAATTATTGCAAAATTGATGAATGAATATTAAAAAGCAATTGTAATTAATTTTATAATTTTCAGACGATGCCACATGTCAACACACACAAATGACGATGAGCACAGCCACCCAGAAAACATTAAGAAGACAAGTACAATGCCTAAAACAAAACCAAGAATAAGACCTGCATTGGTATGATATAAAAATAGAACATTTTATTGTTTTCAAACCATGTGTCATTCTCTTGAGAATAAGATTGTCTGGATATATTAATATTATGTCGATAGTATTGTGTAATCTCATGCACAATTAAATAAAGAAATGATACTCATAGGCCGAACAACACATGGTCTGAAATGGAAAAACACTACAGTAAGCTCTCAACTAAAAAAGGTCAATATTAGAAAGGAATGGCAGGATTTCAACTGTAAACCCTTATCCTATCTCATGTGTTATGACATAATTATCATTTTCTAAATTTAAAGCATTGCTGTGCTTTTTAGTAGGTCTGGAGGGTCTGGGTTAAGGTGGCAATATAAATATAAAACAAGAGTAATATTTTACGACAGGTCAAAGTGCACATAAACCCTTTGACAATACATTCAGTACTGGTTCTGCATAAAGTAAATACTTGATTGGTAAAATATTTCTTGATTTGAGTGATGCGTCTCTAAGTTATGAAGGTTTATACTTCCAATATGTTAATGATGGTGACGTCAGGTAAGGTATTTGAGTATTTTTGTTGTAACTAGTTATGCATTCTGGCCATTTTGAAAATACAAATTTAAAATAGCTTTCATGTAAACCATGAGTAAAATAATGATGCTTTTTAAATACTGTTTCTATGAACCAGTTCAAGTTTGTATATTTAATTAAGCCTTAAAAGACCTCACACTTATTGGCAAATGTTTATAAAGGAAGTATAAACTTTTTAATAACTTAGAGACACATTATTCAAATCAAGAAATATCTTACCATTTAACTATTTACTTCATGTATAATCAGTACTGAAATATTAATAACTTAGAGACACATCACTCAAATCAAGAAATATCTTACCATTCAACTATTTACTTTATGTAGAATCAGTACTGAAAGTATTGTCGAAGGTTTCATGTGCACTTTCAAATTTGGAAAACTTTATATCTTGAAGCTAAAAGTTCACCTGGTCATCATCTGATTTGTCTTCCAGTATCTACAGGGACTATGAAAAAACTTTCTTGTTTCAGTCTTTTAACTTTTTACAATAGTGTTTTGGGACCACCTAAGCCTTACTAAAAAATGATCTTCCATGGTTTGCTACAAAGCAAGTATTGCAACTTAAAAGGGAAATGCAGATTCCCAACCCCCTCCCCCCCCCCCCCCTCCTCTTCCCCGCTCTGAAAAAAAAAAAGCTCTAAGAACGAATATCTTCGAGATATAAAAGAGAAAAGAAATTAATATAAATAAAAAACAATAGTTAAAAAATTAATTTGATATTCAAATCTAAGCTACACAACTTGAATGGGATATCTAGAACTTATAATTTGTGCTTCTGAAGTCGCTCTGGAGGCCACTTATCCTGCTATTGCTCTTAGCCCTCTCTCCCATGCTTCCTTGAAGAGATACCTAGACAACAAAATATATATACTTTCTACATCCGATTTCTTTCTCTTAACCAGGCATCTTTCGCTCCCGAAGCTGAAAGTACAAGTACAAAGTTGGATTCCCGGACAGGACGACCTGACTGGGCCGTACAGTCCACGATATCTCCTGTAACCGCGAAACGTCCTCCGCCTCCTGTTGTAAGACCGTCTGCTGAAGCACTTGGCAAGAGAAGAGAGGCCAGACATCCACCATGTAAGAGGATTTGATCCATGCATCTTAAGGGCCAGCTTATTTTCTACCAATAAGAGGCTGGGGAGAGGATGGAACAAATAGAGAACCCGAAAAAAGAAAGGAAGGAAGGAAGAAAGAAAGAAAGAAACGAACAAACAAAGGAAGGAAGGAAGAAAGAAAGAAAGAAAGAAAGAAAGAAAAAGAAAGAAAAAGAAAGAAAAAGAAAGAAAGAAAAAAAAAAAAAAAAAAAAAAAGGAATTAAAAAGACGTACATAAACGACTTCTCCTTTTAATTTTTACTTTTAATATCTGCTATATTTTTTCTTTTCTTTTGCAGCTCAAGACTTGTTTCCCACTCAGCCCTGGGCAAGACCTCCCGACTACGATTCAGACGAAAATTCAATATAATGAAGCACTAATAAGTTTCTAAACGATAATCGTAAATGTAAAAATGCGTACCGCCTAAAATAATATTCTATCTGTAGATAGTATGAACGTGAAAATTGGTGGTAAGACAACATTAGACGGTAATTAAAATTAGTATGAGCGGGGCGAGACCGGGGATTTACCTTCTCGTGCACACTAACTACAAACTCTTAGCCGCTTTCCAACGAAAAATCGAAGGTCGCAAGTTTGATTAACGGTAGCCAAAACGCCAAACGTTCTGGAGTCGGCAGGTCACAGAAACATGACAAGGCCGGCTAAAACAGCGTGAAAGCACAGGGAGACGGGAAATTAAACGCATATTTCAACAGTTTTATCGATTTTAACATGGCACTAACGGGTAGCAGCCGTATCCTCAACAATTTTATACAAACAGCAAATCTTTCTGCGGGAACCGCGAGAAATAGGTACCTTTTAGGGTTCATTTTCAAAACGCTCTGTTTTATCTGTATATCAAGAGAATATGAATATGGCAAGCCAAACAGGACAAAAGTATGGTGACATCAAAATCACATGTTGAGAATAATGCATCACTGTACGAGAATAAAAAATTGCTATGCGAGAACTGAAATCATCATATGAGAATAAAGAATTACTATGCGAGAATAGAACTCGCCATACGAGTTTGCGAAATCAACGTACGAGAATCAATAATTATCATACCAGAATCAGAAACAAAATCACTATGTGAGTTCAGGAAATCACTATACGAGAATATCGATTAGCAATCACAAAATATCGATTGAAAAGTCATCATTTAGAGCATGAAGCAAGATGGCGACTGCGTTGACTTCTCGGTAAAGATTTGACAGAGTTTTTTTTCATCTTTAAAGCGACATCGCTGATGGGATTCGTGTTTCATCTATTAATTTAAGATAGAGATGATGTTCAATTGGCGATCGGCGGAAGACGACTTGAGGAACATTTAAGTGTACTTGTAGCCAATATGTAATTCCCAGGATAGATTTGATTCATCTTTGAAAGGTTTACTGGAGATATTGACTGATTGTTTAGCTGTCTTGTTGAACCGTATTTCACACATTTTAAGCGTAAAAAGTCTTGGGAGTAACGAAAGAATTGCGATACTTCTCCAGTTCAATCCTGTCTCTCACAGCTCTTCAATTTGATCTTTTTATATATCGTACGCTGGTCTTCCTCCGGCACTTTGTGACAAAGGAACAATTCTCAAGTCGTCTTCCGCAGATCACCAATTGAACATCATCTCTATCTTAAATTAATAGATGAAGCAATCCCATCAGCGATGTCGCTTAAAGATGAAAAAAACTCTGTTAAATCTTCAGAAGTCAACTCTAGTCGCCATCTTGCTTCATGCTCTAAATGATGACTTTGCAATCGATATTTTGTGATTGCTAATCGATATTCTCGTATAGTGATTTCCTGAACTCACATAGTGATTTTGTTTCTGATTCTGGTATGATAATTATTGATTCTTGTACGTTGATTTCGCAAACTCGTATGGTGATTTCAATTCTCGCATAGTAATTTCTTATTCTCATATGATGATTTCAGTTCTCGCATAGCAATTTTTTATTCTCGTACAGTGATGCATTATTCTCAACATGTGATTTTGATGTCACCATACTTTTGTCCTGTTTGGCTTGCCATACCGCTTCCATCTTTGATTAGCATACACCCGATTACGAAAAAACGTTGTCATACGAAAATTCTCGACTTTCACATCCCCAAAATGCCTTGCGTTTTGGGGGGTTAAGCAATCAAAAAACTGTCCCAAATTGAAAGGTTTCTTCATTGAATTTTATCTGTACAATACTGATTATCAGTTTATTCCAAGTTATTTTTGCGTGTACAGATCATCAAGAGTTTTGATCTTACAGAAAATGTATTGACTTACGAAAAATTTTTTAAAATATACCTTAAACGTCTTCAAGCTTCTATCTTTTTATTTTTTTTACTTCTTCATTTTATCTTTGGATCCCAAACAAGGTATTTTCAACATTGTCTGATCAGTCTTCAGCAAAATAAGTGGGGTTTTACCCTCTGGTTACCCCCCAAGGACGCAAAGTATTATGGGCAAAGGGGATGTGAAAGTCGAGAATAGGACGTTTGTTTTTTAAATTATTCTTTTCTCATTAAATGTCATTATTTGAAGTGACAACGTGAACTTGCAACGTAAACTGACAAGTGCATTACAATCAATACAATAAACTTTATTAGGTTCCCAATGTGGGATCTTCATACCTAATTTACATTATAATTAATTACAAAAATGCATGAATAAAGAAAAAAATACTTAAATATAATAAGATATATAATGTAAGTGAGAAATCTAAGTACTAAGGACTAGGAGTGTAACCAACGTTCAAGATAGTGAGACTTCAGTTTTCTTTTTGAAAACAAACACTGATGCAGAATTTGTGATTTCACTAGGAAGGGAATTCAAAACAGAAACCCGCCTCTATTTAAAAAAAAAAAGAATTTTTGGCCTACATTCATAATAAAATTGCCATTTATTAGACCGTATGTCAATGTTACAAAGGTTATTGTTTAAACTTATAATGCAGACTGGAGACGGATCTTCAACTATATTTAAAAGAGAAGTATCATCAGCAGTATAAAAACAATCAATAAGATAGAGAGAGAGAGTAATGGGCCAAGCATCGAGCCTTGATTTTTAAAAACTGATCGATTTCGAACACGTTGGTATCTATCTGAAAGATAACTACGAAACCATTTTAGAAGTAGATCACTAATGCCATGCCAATTTTGGCGAGGTTTGAATAAAACAATGACAGCAAAAGAAAAAGAAAATAGTTCTAGCCATAAATGGCATTCAACCCAGGCCTTAACATACTTGAGCCAGCAAATTCCAAACAGGAATGAACTTGCTTGTGGTTTTTATGAAATAATTGAACCATTGCCAGTATCGGACCTATCGTGCTGCGCTCAAGTAGGAAATTTTGAACTTTTGACAAGATATTCTACTTCGTTTCAGTCCATAGGTTTGAGATCTATAACATATAGAATTTGGTTGCTTATAATAATTCTTTTATTATTATCTTATCTTATTTTGGCCTCCTGCGCAGCAGAAGCGCCTCACAGCGGGGTGTTGCTAAACCCCGAAACCCCGAATTTCTGAGTGGTCGAGAGTCGAGAGTACCAGGTCGAGAGTCGAGAGTCGAGAGTACCAGGTCGAGAGTCGAGACTACCCTTTATCTGAGTATCCAATTATAATAGTTTCTATGACTTCTGAGCATAATTAAAAATTAATTTCCTCAAATATAAATCAATAAATATAAATGAGAGCTTATATATAGAGAGTTTAGTGTATTTAGTATATCAGTTCTGCAGTGTTCGGCGCGTAAGAACTTGTTTACATGTTTCTTGGGTCCATCTGATGATGTTGTTTTGGCGCAAGAACAAAATTAACTGCTCATTTTTCTTACAGCGAGGACCCTCATCAGTTTTTTTTTTTTTAATCTATGGAATAGGTCACGGTCGCCTTGTCACGTTGTTCTATTTAGGTCTCAGTCACGTTTTAATCCCAATTATCGGATTATGACAGTACAGCTGAGTGATGACATAAAACTTTCCAGATATACGATTCTTAAAACATTGTAAACTGGTCTTAAATAATATCAGTTGCTGTCAAAATCAAAAGATTCATTAATCTACTACTTTTAACTATTATATTGTAAAGTATTTGTACACTGGTGTTTCGTTTTGGTACTGTATCGGTGTTTCGGGGTTTAGCAACACCCCTCACAGCGGCTGTGCAGGAGGCTAATCCGGCTTATTTAGGATGTGAGTAATCATATCCCGGCTTATTACAAATAAAGCGGTATATATTGCTCATTTACCAGGAATGAGATCTGTTTACAGTACGGATAGAATTACACTACCGTTATGTATTTATAAGCTGGGAACTTTAGCTAGAAATAGTCCAATTGTAGGATACTGTCGAAATTGAAGCTAGCTCAATCTCTTTGAATTGCTCGATACGGTAGGTACTTTGCTATCTTATCATGGTTTATGAATGCATTCATCGATTTTCAGAAATCAGTTACTTATCCCCTTAGTTCTATACAAACGTATTCTCAAAACATTATTACATCACTTTATACACTCTTTCACTGTAAAAAAAAAAAAAAAAAAAAAAAAAAAGAAGAAGAAGAAGAAGAAGAAGAAGAAGAAGAAATGCACTTCAAAGAAGGTTGATGGAACAAATGGAGATATGAACGTACGGCTCAAGTACGTTAAGGCCTGTGTTTGAGGTCATTTGTGGCTAGAACTATTTTATTTTGCTGTAGATTTTTGTTTAAACGTCGCTAAAATTAAAAAAGGCACATAACTTTATGGGCTTAAGGTTTTAGGATGAAAATGTTTTAGAGCACGCACCCAATTTTTTGAAAATTGGGTTGACGGTTATCATGATCATCTGTAGATAAAACTCTATGGTATATTTTCATTCTTCCTAGTTAGAGGTATATGAAACTGCCTTGACACCTGAACAACCATTGATCATTTAGGGGATATTTATCAATTATTCGCCGAAGGCGAAGTGAATATCGGGGAATATTTACCGAGATGCGAGTAACTTATTTTTATATACAATAATTTAACTATAAAAACAAACAAACTGAATCTTAAATTTTAGTATGCATGACAAATTCACGCAAATTATTTAGCAAAACTTCTAGCAAAACTTTTAGGCCATACTTCGTTGCCTTTTTAGTATTGATAGGAATGGCATTTACTTTCATTTTTTTCAATTTCCTCAATTTACTCCTCGAATTAACCAATGAGCGCGCGCGTTCTTAGGAAGTACACAAGTTGGTATATGCTAATTGTCTATATTTGGTTGAACGAGCTGATCGCGTGACTTATTTTGCATAATGTCCCTTAAACGAGCAATGGTAGTTCAAGTGTTAGGTAGATTCATATACATCTTCTGCAGAGAAGTGAAAATATGCCATAACATGATAAACATCACCCCATTTTGATTCTTATGGAAGTCAGGATCAAGGTCACGTGACTGCCTTATCTCAAAAATTAAGAATCTTAAGTTCATGAAGTTATGTGGCCATACCAATTTTGGTAAGGATTGAGTAAGAAAAGACAACATAAGAAAAATACAATGGTTCTAGTCGTAAATGGCCTTCAACCCAGGCCTAACACGAAGTACTTCACGTTAGGGTTAGGTGACAATTGGTGAATTTGTCGCGTGATTTAGTATTCGCATTTCAAGTGGATTCATTTCAGTCGTCATGTTGTAAATCAGTATACAACAACTTTATTCCCATTTCATTAATAATGTTACAATTATAATTGCTTAACCGCAGTTAGCATAAAAAACTATTCGAGGCGGAAGCAATTCGAGAAAAACAAAATTAACATAGCTTAATTAATACAGAAAAGAATTGTAGAAAAAGAATGAAACGAAACAAAAGAAAAGGGACAAATTAAAGGGACAAACTTTCGAGAGGTATATATATCTTATGTAATATACATATATATATGTGTATATATTTCTATTTATGGTAAGTGTGAACTTTAGACTAGACTTAATTGGCAAAAAGACAACAATTTTTGCAGAGGCATTCCTTGAAAAAATAAGAAATAAGATTAAAATGATGTTAATTTAACTATGCTGTAATCGATGTTTTCACGAGATAAATGATTTGTTCCAATTCTATATAATCATTTGCTTTCTCTAAGATTTGTAGGAGAAGGTTTCTGATTTGAGATTTAAATTGTGGCTTCCTTAAAAGTTTTAGTGATAATGGAAGACTGTTCCATATTTTAGGATCCATAGATAGAAAAGAACGCCTTAATATCTCAGTTCTGACACTCTCAATGTAGAAACATTTGTTTGAAACTGATCTTGTTTTGTAGTGATGAATATTTTCCGACATCGTAAATAACTTATTCAAATTAACAAGGGCTGCATTATTAAATATTTCGAACATTATGATGGACATACGTTCAAAGTAAAGAAAATTTAAAGGTAGAGATCTTGCCTGGAGGAAGAAAGGAATAGCATGTTATTTTGTGCTAGAGAAGTTTATTATTGTATAGAACGGTCTGAACCCAGGTGAATGAATGTTAATTGAAGTATAAAATTTATTAGTCGAAGAGCGCATTTTGGAGTACGAGCAGTCGATTTAGATTTGTCTTGGCACTGTTACCCCAGGACCAAATTCCATAGTAAATATAAGTAGGATTTATCAGTGTTTTATAAATATTAAGAATGGCTTCACGTGGGATGTAATGTCTTAGTTAACTATGATACCTATAGATCTACTTATTTTCTGTGAGATATAGTCTATATGCTGTTTCCAGGATAGCTGTGAGTCGATCAACACCCCTAGATACTTAATAAAATCTTTATGTTCAATTTTTTCAAGTTTGTTTAAGTTATCTGAAAGATAGATGGAAGGAATAAATGGAAGTATTTTTTGCCTAGTTCTGAAAATTACGAAGTTAGTTTTTTTAACGTTTAACGACAACCGATTGATTCGTAACCATTCCGACAAACATTCCGTCATGTTTGTATTGCAGATCGATTGATCAGTCATGAAGTCTTCATACACCATCCTGGTCTTCCTGCTCCTGATTGTGCATGCGTCAGCCTGGTGGTTTGATAGTTCGAAGGAGAATGCCGAAATTGCAAACAAAAACTACCCTGACGAACTCATCCAGCGTCATGTCGCAACATCACTTGGTGATGAAATCCCAAACATGAGGGATGACCTCATCTGCAGGAAGAACGCCGGCCAGGGTGAAATCGAGCGACACATAGGTGCTTGGACCACTTTAAAAAACTGGGAAGTTGATCCCAACAATGATGAAAAGGAGGCAGCCGACCCAGCGGACAGCCCTAACGAGTGAACTGTCACCAAAAAGAAACCGGGATCTTTAACTGACAAATTAAAATGAAATAATTATGTCTAATAAAAATACCTTGATTTAACAAAATACTGTGATTAAAAACCTTGATAAGCCAAATGGTGTTTTTGAGGTTTCTATTTCTTGGGGCTTTTAACTGTAACGTAAGCCAAAAAGGACATATCCTAATGAATATATAGTCACTATATATCATCAGATTGGCCTGGTAACATCGATCCGATTGGCACTGGATTACTTGGCATGTTATCCAGTGTAAATCTGATGTTACTTTATCTCAAATAATGATAAGAATTATTTCGCGGTTCGTCAAACCAGAGGGAAGGAAAAACTCGAGTTATGATTTCGAGTTACGATTTTTGAGTTACACATTTTTCGAGTTACGCGATCGGACACACCCATGTTTTGGGGGCCACGCCCACTTTGACATCCTGTGCGTAACTCGATGACCAACAGCGTTGAAATCAAACTCGAGTTATGTAACTCGAACCCAACAGATGGAACCTTATTTTTCGAGTTACGCGCTATTTCAGTATCTCCATTCTAAAAGTGGACAAATATTTTTTCGAATTAAACTTTTATTTTTTTCGTGTTATTTTTTAGACTTATTTCATAAGTCGAGGTGGTTGTCTCGCTCAATTATTCATTTATATTTTTTATTCGCATTTCTTCATTTTATAGTGTCTATATTTACTCGCATTTAATACGTTCTATCCGTATATATCATACAGATATATATTACTCGAATATCATTACATATTTTCTCTTTTTCTCTTTCCGCGACATAGCTCGATTGATAGCTACCGCAATATAAAACCGTTAAAACCATAAAACTATACAGTCCGGTCATTTCTAGTCAATAAACAGTACAATCGCTGCCTTCCTGTATCATTTTTTTAGCCCGCCCGCAAGGGAATTTTTTATTTGATTTGACTTGATGTGTTAATTTTAGTTTTAATTCCGTTAATTGATTGAGAAGAAAATTATTTTCGCTTTCGAATTAACTTGAAAAAAATATTTGTCCACTTTTAGAATCGAGCTATTGAAATAGCGCGTAACTCGAAAAATAAGGTTCAATCTGTTGGGTTCGTGCTGTGTCTGTAAACTCGAAGAAACAACTCTAGAACTCTGAATCCACTTATTTATTTAGCCAACAACATGGCGTAGAACTACACGAGGTTCAATCTCTAACATACTACTGCGCATGCGCTCAGGTTACATAATGATTAATATTCATAAGACATAACAGTTCGAGTTATGTAACTCGAGTTTGATTTCAACGCTGTTGGTCATCGAGTTACGCACAGATGTCAAAGTGGGCGTGGCCCCCAAAACATGGGTGTATCCCTCGCGTAACTCGAAAAATGTGTAACTCGAAAATCGTAACTCGAAGAATACCTTATCTCGTCAAGCCAAGGCAAAGTGAAGCTAGTTTTAGATATCAAGGGCGGATCGAGGGGGGGCAAAGGGGGGCTGAAGGCTCCCCCCCTTCAGCAGAAAAAACCATGCTTTTTTATATTGTTTTCCGTTGTGTTGACGGAAGAAACTCAATTAGCCCCCCCCCCCCCCCCTAAAATTTTGGCTGGACCCGCCCTTGGATATCTAGTGTCAGCCAGACTGAATTAATTCACGCCTACAGCCTGTGTCAGATATATGAATCTGGGGGAGGTCAAGAGTTCTCAGAGAGGAGTTAGCTTTCTTGCCGTAATTTCGAATGTGCTCTATTCATTTTTATTTGCATTTTTTTAAGTAGTACATGTTTCCCATCGAGTCTAGAAATCATAGCACTTGTTAGAAATGCTAACTTTTCTCTCGTGGACAATAAAGGCCTAAGTAGTCACGTACTCAGTCATACGACATCCAGAATTCATTTGCATCGATCTGTTACTTCTTCAAGCTTGTTTAGTATAGTCACAGGGAACCCGGATATATATTTTTGGCTTCTTTTAGAAAAGTAATTTTGCTCTTTGTGGGTTTCCTGTGTTGTGATCGGTTTCCTATTAATGCTGTAATCAGATCTGCGCTGCCAGATCGGCGCTGTAAACTGATAGCCGATAAATTCAAATCAATAACCTATGGTGTTTTGTTTCTTATGGGTTGCCTGTGGTGTGTAACGCACTTTCTAGTAAGTAGTCAAAAGAAGAGAAGGGCTGCAACAAAGCAAGTGTCCGATTTAAACCCCTGGACTATGGCAAGCCAAACAGGACAAAAGTATGGTGAGATCAAAATCACATGTTGAGAATAATGCATCACTGTACGAGAATAAAAAATTGCTATGCGAGAACTGAAATCATTATATGAGAATAAAAAATTACTATGCGAGAATTGAAATCACCATACGAGTTTGCGAAATCAACGTACAAGAATCAATAATTATCATACCAGAATCAGAAACAAAATCACTATGTGAGTTCAGGAAATCACTATACGCCGGAATATCGATTAGCGATTACGTAGTGACCGTTTGTACATGGGTGTATTGAGTTACGATTATTATGTAATGTCATCAACATATGAAACGTGATCGTTTTACCGATTTAGCATTACCAAGCCGGGCTCCCTGTGGAAATGTAATCAAAAAAAACTTATCCAAATACGAGTCGCCCCAGGCTCCGAGTTAGTGGTCGTGTGAAATGCGTGGCTACGTAGTCGCAGCTCCCATGATGCTCTGCCTCTTTTAGCTGGGAAAAATGGCTCTCGAAAGGTTGGTAAAGCGATAAGATAGTGATTCAATCCATGACATCCAAAGGAAATAAAGAAGTTATCAACTTACGTTACTCTTTAAAACTAAAATATGAGGCTTAGTTTATGTTTTGATCAGAGTTTTTGTGCATTTTTCGGTTTTGACGGTCGTATATTTTTGAATATTCTTGGACGTACTCGAACAATCATGGCGACCGACATGCACTATAAAATCAAAAATCGAATCCCTGTGATTCATTGTGAAATTAATTAGAAAACTACACTCAACGCATCTCAAAATACAAAGCAAATCCTTATTTGAAACTATCGCTTATGATGTAGATGTTTTAAATTGCTAAGGTTTTACGAGTAGAAGTTTTAAGCTGACCCAATCGAAGCTGCCTTCGAACATCAGCAACGTGATTTCACCTTTATTTTTTATCTGGCTAAAGTCTTTATTTCAGAAGGATCGAAATCGTCATTCTATGTTCGACCACATATTTCCTTTCAGTCAGAAGTATTACATTTTATTCGTTTTGTGATGCTATGGCTTTATCTCGTGTATACGACACACGTGATTTAATAAACTTGTTGATTTAAGCCGAAGTTATACAAATTATAGAAGATTATTAAGACAATTATTTTTTGTGAAGAGTATTTAGATTCTTCCAGAGTAATTAGGAGTCATCAACTGACTTCCAGATATCAAAATCTAACCTGATGTATCTTCATTTCAGGGAGAAGGTCCCACGAGTTCCCGAAACTCTACTCAAGAAAAGAAAGAGTCTTGAGAAGATCAAGGCAGCCAGGGAGGCAGCCCGGCTTACACAGAAGAAGGTGACAATAACTTAAGTTGTTATAATAGGCATTAGTGTTTTACTGTGCTATATGCTACTTGTATTTTTCATATGAACTACATCTGGGACCTCAGTGATATATTTTCCCTATCCTCACTATTGAAGATATCAACGAGGTCTTTTACAAGTTTTCAGCAAGTTGTTGTCTGTGAATGAAAATTACACGTTGGCTTAAAGATATGAAGTTTATCTTCTTGTGTTGAAAAATATTTCACTTGGTTGATCAACTTCATATCTTCTCACCACTGTGTAATATGTTCTACTTACTTGGCATTGTATGAGATTCAAATGGCTTGCATTTGCACTTATACAATCCAATCATTGGTTACAGTAAAATTATTGTGGGTTTGAATACGAATTTGCTGCTTGCTAAAGAAAATATGTATACCCCTTTGAAGTGCATGATGTTAGTTATAGGACAAGTGGTTATACTTTTGTGAATTCTTTGAAAAGCTGTCATGTTGCTTCACGTTGAAAGGCTTTTAGAATATGACTTTGAATCATTTTATTATAAAACCAAATTTTATTTTTTTGGTTATGGTCTTAAAAGTCAGCTGTAGTGCTTGTCTTGTGAAGAGTGACAGAGAAATCAAATGCCCTCGTGACATCCAATAGGTTGGCCCCTATTGGCTCTGTCTTAATGGTGTATGGGAGCTGAGTGTCTAGCACACATGTTCCTGATGTGTATTCCCTTGCCATGGCGTTGGAGATCAAAACCACCCCCAGTTAATTCTGGTTTGGTGTGGTGCACTGCATATTCCTTGTGCTTCCTAGAGTCATTCTGTGACTTTTACTAGGGAGATAAACCATGCAGTGAACAGCACAAAACTAAACATCAAAATTTAGTTTATGATTGTTTTGATTACAAAAACCAACCCTTAATTGCCCTTGTTTCTGTATTCTCTATCAGACCCAACGTGCCAAAAGAAAGGTTATCTTTAAGAAGGCAGAGCAGTATGTCAAGGAATACCGCCAGAAGGAAAGAGATGAGTTGAGGTTAAAGAAGATGGCAAAGAAACATGATAACTTCTATGTTCCAGCTGAAAACAAACTGGCTTTTGTCATCAGAATAAGAGGGTAATGACTTCTGCTGTAAATGAAATTGCTAGATGCTTTACCAACGTGACATCCAATAGGTTGGCCCCTATTGGCTCTGTCTTAATGGTGTATGGGAGCTGAGTGTCTAGTACACATCTTACTGATGTCTATTCCCTTACCATGGCGTTGGAGATTAAAACCATCCCCAGTTAATTCTGGTATGGTGTGGTGTACTGCATATTCCTTGTGCTTCCTAGAGTCATTCTGTGACCTTTACTAGGGAGATAAACCATGCAGTGAACAGTCATTATCATTTCTTATAAGTTTGTAAGTTGATACAATGCTATTATTGAAACACAAAATGAGGTAATCTAAAAGTGCTATTGAATTTGAATTGTTTAGTATCAATGGAGTCAGCCCTAAAGTGCGCAAGATTCTTCAGCTTCTCCGTCTTATTCAGATCAACAATGGAGTCTTCATTCGTCTCAACAAGGCCACTCTCAACATGCTGAGAATAGTCCAGCCTTACATCGCTTATGGGTAAGAAAAACTCCATGTCTTTGAGACCTAGCATGAGCCAAACTTGAAAGTTTCAAATTGTGCAGATGGTTTGAAATCAGTAAAAAATGCACGAGATAAATTATTTTATCAGAAGATGAAAACTCTTTGTTTGGACCTCAGTGTTAGAATTGGGGCAAGGAGTTGTCTGTTGGTTTTTAGGTTTGAATCAGAGTTAAAATTGCTTTTCCTTACAAAAAAAAAAATTTCTAGTCATTCTTTTCGTATAAAAAAGCAACAGATTTTTAAAGTACAATATTAAGAATAAGTGGAAGATAGTTTCCCAGAACTGCATATCTGACTTGTGGCCAACTTTAAGTATTTCATTTCACAAATAGCTTAAAATCTGGGCAGAAATGTTAATGTTTTTAGAGTTTTCTAGAGCCATGTTTCAGATTGCTTGTGTGTATTTGTGATCAGTCTATTAGAATAATAACAGTGTTTTATTGTATTCCACGTGTTTAAAACAAGTTTTTTTGACAATATGTTGCTTTATTTTAATGTCAACGTTCATTTATTCAGATACCCTAACCTAAAAACTGTCCGTGAGCTCATCTACAAACGTGGTTATGGAAAAGTTGATGGCCACAGAATTGCTCTCACAGATAATGCTATCATTGAAAAGGCCCTTGGAAAGTATGGAATCATCTGTGTAGAGGACCTTATCCATGAGATCTTTACTGTTGGAGAACACTTCAAAGAAGCCAGCAACTTCTTGTGGCCCTTCAAGCTCAGCTCACCAAGTGGTGGTTTTCGCAAGAAGACTACCCACTTCGTTGAGGGTGGTGACCATGGAAACCGTGAAGACCATATTAATAAGTTGGTGAGAAAGATGAATTAAAGCCTGTAAATCTCAAAACTCAATAAAAATGTTTCCATCAATCCAAATGTTGAGTCTCTTTTTGTCTATTTCTTATTAAAAAACTTATAGTACAGTGTAGATCGACTTTGGGATGATAATAAGAAAAGATTTAGGAGTCATTAAAGAGAAAGGGTGTCCATAAAGCATGTATCTGAAGTTCTTGGGTTCATGTTTGGTTATTTTTCTTTGATTGTGTGATTTTTCATCTGGATTCTGCAGATTTCTGCCCAAGAAAACAAAAGAAAATATTTCAAATCTATTGAGTTGGCTGTGCCCTGACTATAAATACTAGGCCAGGAAGGTGATTAGCCCAGAGGTTGTTTCAAGTTTTGATAATGCTCAGATTTTCAATACTATTATAGCTTGTGCAAGGTTTTGTTCCCTCTAAAGGCCGGTCTAGACGGTACGATTTTCGCCTACATCTATCATATACAACACGCTCACGACATCCTACAACTCAAGTCGCAGCCTGTAAATTAAGTCTACAACTCGCCTACAACGGACGTGAGGGTGTTGTATATGAGTTGTAGGCGAAATTCGTACCGTCTAAAGCGGCCTTAAGATGTCAATAAAATGATAATTTCCCTTTTAAGACAGAAAGTGTGGTCAAAAAAAAAAAAAAAAAAAATACAAGCCATAAGACTGAACACTGATGTCTTATGGGATGACTTGTCCTTTTTCACTGTTCATCTTGCTAGGTGCTGGTTTTTGTGCTTATATATTTACTTCTTTTTATACCTCGTTTGATTGATAAAAGTGGGACTAAAATGCTATGTGACAGCACTGCTCTTACTGCTATGCTTGGGTTTCTTGTCTTTAAAACAAGTATTTACAGAAGGCTATCTAAAGGAATTGGTCTTCCCTAAATGAAATACATTGACATTTCTTTCTGGATCAAGGCTAACCCTGTATTTCCAAATGACAAAAGATTTTAACACTCTAATCCTCTAAGACATTTATAAAAAGTTAAAATTCAGTCTCTCAAAATATTGTTTTTTATTTCAGTTCTTTGATTGATGGTTGTCAAAATGTTGGTTTGCAAACGAGACAACTTCTTGGTCCCAATTCAATGATATTAAACAATAGAAACGATCACTGAATTCAGGTTAACCAAGTAGTGATGAGCCATCTAAACAACGAGAAACTGGGGTACAACCAGGGTAAGGGTTAGGTATCTTGTGGTGCCTGCGAGGAGTCTCTTAAGAATTTTACCATCATTAATTTATTATGTTTAGCTATTTTAAGCATCCATTTTAGCACGATAGAGTGCACGTAACTTATCCATTGCATAAATACTAATTATAGTTGGAAACAAAAATTATATATTCCTTTCTCCTGTAATGATGATTTGTCCCTTAATGATTCCATGAATCTGATTGAAAACTGTCTATCTGATATTGATGCTTGGATGACTACAAATAAATTGAAACTAAATAAAGGCAAAACTGAATTCCTGTTATTTTCTTCAAAGCACAGCCCACAGTTAACTCTTCCTTCTCTTCAATTTGGTTCTGATGTGATAATGCCCTCAATGCATGCTCGGAACATTGGTGTCATATTTGATACGCATCTTACTTTGGTTCGTCATGTGAATAATATTTGCAAGTCTTCTTTTTATCATCTCAGAAACATTGCTAAAATAAGAAAATACATCTCTTTGAAAACAACTGAAACTCTCGTCCACGCGTTCATATCCTCCAAACTCGACAACTGTAACTCTCTGCTCTTTGGCTTACCAAACAAACTCTTAGATAAACTACAATCTGTACAGAATGCTGCTGCCAGAATAATCACTCTTTCCCATAAACATGACCACATTACACCTATCCTCGTTAATCTGCATTGGCTACCAATTGAATCTAGAATCAAATATAAAATCCTATTACTTACTTTTAAAGCTCTTCATGGCCAATCTCCTATCTATATCCGGGAACTCATTTCAGTGTATAAACCGAACCGTAATCTTCGTTCTGCATCACAAGTTCTTCTATCAGCACATTCTTATAATCTTAAATCTTATGGTCATCGCTCCTTCTCTGTGGCTGCTCCTGAACTCTGGAACTCACTTCCAATATCTCTCCGAAATGCATCAAGTCTTGCCTCATTCAAAACTGAACTTAAAACTTATCTCTTCAAATTAGCATATTCTTTGTAAATTATTTTATTTTGTCGTTGTCTTTGTCGTTTGTTTACTAGCGCTTAGAACAGATTTGTATTTGCGCTTTATAAATAAATATTATTATTATTATTATTATTATTAGTGTTGGTACTATTTAGCATCCTATTTTGATGGTTGTAATATAATATGCACTTTCTAGTTCAGTCATGACATCTAGTGTTTCCAAGTTTGGGCTACCTGTGGTAAAGAATGTGGAGAGGTCCTGAAAGCACGTGCAACAACTAAGATGGCGGATGAAGAAACAGTTCTCTGAAGGTCGTCTCCATAAAATCAGCTTGTATTTCTTGTCCAGTAATCGTTTTAAGCTCTGTATTTTTAGTAATAATATTTTTACACAATGTCTTCATCATCCACAACAATATTGAAGTCAAAGTAAGTCAGATACTGTGAGATGTTTGGTTGTTTTGTTCGCAGATTTGACTTATAAGGCCAGCGTGTAGATCAAGTACGTTATTAACATGTCTTTATATATATATATATATATTACACTAGCTATGAGATTACCTCAAAGATCGAGGCCCTGTATACTGGAGGGAAAATTCAGGTAAGATACAACTGAGGCAGTCAATTCAATATTAGACAGCCATCAAAAAGGATTAGTGAAGGTTTTGTTTCATGCTGCTTGCTTGTTGCAGACTTAGTTTGAAATTATTATATTAATATGTAAATAATGTCATCACAAAAGAAGGTATGCCAGAAAAACGTAAAGACAAAGTTTTGGAAAATTCTATATTGTTGGGATCGCCATTTCAGACCACATGTCATTCCCTAGAGCATTATTTCTTTGTTTAATGGTTGCCCATGAAAAGATCGGCACATGAATATGGATACAAATCAACAAATAATCTTGATCTCAAGTGAATAACACGTGATTTAAAATGGGAAAACATTACGCCTGAGCTGAGGAGGTCTATTTGGGCATTCAAAGCCTTCACCAACCTTTTTTTTAAAAAAACCTGTATATTCAGCTGCACCCTTTAGCTAGGTGTATTGTGCTATTTTGATCTAGCAATCTAGTCTGAAGATTATTAAAGTGCCTATGACCCTTATTTTCTTACTTTTTTATATCGAAATATAAGCTATTCTAAGAAACGTGTTGAAAGAATTTTTTGATTCTAACGCTTCTTTCTATTTTTTTCGAACGGTCAAAAGTGCAAAAATAGGAAGATTCCAAAACATGACCGAGCGACAGGGGAGACTGGGCTAGTGACGTCATAGTAGCAACACGTTCTTCTTGATTTGCAAAGAAATGTATCGGATACTGAAAACTTCCTTGTGTTTCTTGGGGTTTTTTTAGCAGTCTTTGGACTTTTAACTGCTTTCTTGGGCTTCTATGAGGAAGTTCATTATCTAAATATTCCATTTCCAGTTCTCATCAGGATTCGTAGCCTAATTTACTCCCAGGGGGGTCCTCCGCCAGGATTTGGGTATGGGTGTTCCGCTGGGATTCTGAAAGGGGTACCCTGTTTATGTCAAAAAAAATCAAATTTGTAGACCCTATTTATGACAAAAGATATAATTAATTGCACTGAGTTCCTGTTTCAATTATCATGTCAGCTCGTGTATTGTTTTTTTGACGACCATAATGACCAGTTTCGGTCAATATGAAAGTAGAAACCCTGAATTTGACAGGAAACTTAGGGAGGTTTATCCCGGTTTATCAAACAGTTTTGGTGAGTGTGGTAACATTTCAGTGATTATTAAGCTCTTTAGAAATATTTAGTGCAATGTTAAAAGGGCTGTAATAAATGGTTGAGACAAAATAACCTGTACGATGTCTACGATAATACTACTAGTCACAATATTTTAATGCTTTGCTACCATAGAATGCTCTGTAGATTTTTTACTTGAATTTCCCTCGATAGACGATCGTTTTATCTTCGAAGACAGGATAGAAAACTGATAGAGTAGAAAATATTATATTCGACTATGAAGTGAAACCATGTTGACCTGCAGAGTAACAGATAACTCTAGACTGATGATACGAAGTGTCACGCACCCTTCCTCGACTGAACTACTACAGTATAAATATATAATGCAATTCATGTTTATATTTTGAAAACTGTTAAGCGAAGAAGCCATCTACATTGAAAAAGATTTTGTGAACTACCTGGAGTTATTTCATTGTTTCTGTTGTTTATATTTAATGTTTCTGACTTGGAAACGACCTGGAAGGATTTTGCGCGGCATGGACTCGCATATTCATCCATAAATACATGAGATATTAATAAGAATAAATGCTAAAAAATCTATGAGTTAAAGGGTGTAGGTACATGTAGTGCTCAGAGTTACTGTATGTGAAATATATAAGTTTTTGAAGCTAATTTATTACACTTGATTCTGAGCGTGACAACCTTAGTATGAGGTTTTCCCTAGTCTCCCCCACAGCCGCTTTCAGTGTCGTCACGCAACGCTTTCTCCCCTGAGTAGCGGCTGCTTACCCGAGCACAACATTCCTTTCCTATGAATTAACCAATCACGGCTTAGTTCTCGAAATCCAGGAACCATTCGCGCCACATGGAAAACAAGATGCGTCGTTAGAGGAAGGCTTTGAGATAGCAGCTAAGAAATTTCGCATCAAACAGTTTAATGATCATCAGAAAGACGCCATACGAAAGATTTTACAAGAAAAACAAGATTTCTTTGAAAATCTGCCTACTGGATATGGGAAATGGCTCAAAGGAATAAAATATTGGCGCTCTAGAGCATAGCCCAGTAATTTCTTTCGAGACAAGCTTGAGGACTTTTTGAATAACAGGAGTTCTTGATATTTCATATAAACTGCTAATGCGACGTTAGAAGGTTGGCCATAAGATAACGCTTTAGCTAACGATTCGTGTTCACTTTTCACGACTTTTCTAACAGTGTGAACAAAACAAAACAAAACAACTTTTCTAACAGTATCAAATTTGAGCTAATCATCGCAGTATACGCGAAGTTAATACCAGAACTGTGAGCGTTACCCAGAAGTTTACAATGAATACCCGTAGAAGTCAACGCTGTGACAGTGTCAGATTTAATAGTTATCTAGCCTTTTTTCGATTTTCTTTAGCTTTACACTGCATTTGTTGTTTAAAATAAGTGATCTGCGCGGCTCATCTTCTTCGTTTATTAAAAATACTGTCGGACTTTATATTCGAATTCAATCTCTTAAATCTTGAGTCGTCTCGTTTAACTTCCATGAGTCTAAACTACGCTTTTTAAAAAAGTTTTCCAGTTTCTACTCAGGGGAGAAAGCGTTGCATGACGACACTGAAAGTGGCTGTGGGGGAGACTAGGTTTTCCCTGGGTTGTGTTTAACTTCTCGCTGCTTCTCTTTTTCTTAAAATAACTCAAAAAATATTTCATTCCTGAAGTCTGAAGTATTTAACATCCTCTAACCACAAATATGAGGCCTTTTGAAGGTGTAAAAAAATGGCAAATTGGTCATAAATACTAGTGAAATCTAGAGAGAATGAGGAAGCATCTAAACCCAATTCACTACTATGACGTCACAGCCCAGTCCCCTAGGTTATCATTTCACGCGGCCAGAGGTCAAAGAAATGCCAATTTTTGCACTTTTGATCGCCCGAAAAAATAGAAAGAAGCGTCAGAATCAAAAAAATATTTTGACACATTTCTTAGAATAGCTTATATTTCAATATAAAAAAGTAAAAAATAAGGGTCATAGGCACTTTAAGACTTAGATTAATAATTGCTATTCACCAGCACTCTTTTCTATGATTCCACAATAAAAAGTACAATATAAATAAATTATGTGACATGATTTCACAGCGTCTGAGTATTTTGATTAGATAAACGGTAATCTGACATGCAATCTGGTACAATGCCCTTAAATAACACAGTCTTTGTGATAATTTTTATCGATATGAAATGTGCTTGAAAACATTTAATATTACTTCTCTTTTCACTGCTATAAGGTGATGGAGACAACAGTCGCAACAGGGAAATAGGGCAATACATTGCCGCCAATCAGACAATATAAAGGTATCAATAAATTTATTTGATTGACAGAAGTGTATTGCACAATTTCCCTGTCATTTCTGTTGTCTTGATCAGCGTGTAGCAATGAAAAGAGTGGTAAATAACAGTTCATGACAATATGGACCAATAAATGTATTACCTTCTACAGTATTTTCCCCATCACATTGAGGATATACCCCATATAGATTCCCTTGCTAGTCATCCGAGGACTTTCACTTGTCTTCTATTCTCTGGATAATGGACCAATGGAATTGTCTACTTATTCCATAGTTTCATTGTATGTTTTTAACCTTCCCCACCGACTCCCACAGAATTACGGTCTTTTCGCTACCTTGCACTTTCGCTACTGCACATTCGCTACTAATAGAAGTGGATTCGCTACTTCATAGAATTCGATTCGCTACCTTGAGGTAGCACAATCAGGCTACTTTATCTCAAGATGCCTGTAAACCTCCTCTATAACATTTTGGATCATTTATTATCAGTATTTCTAAGTAATTTGTTATTATTTGAATGTTTTTTTGAAGAAAGAAATTTCAAAGCGTATTTGGCGTAATGGACAAGTCGGCGGAATATCCGTCTCATAATCTGTTATATCGAACAGGTTTCTTGATTTCTCTCTTTTCTTAGAAAATGTTTTGAAGGATATTCATGCAGTCAAGGAAGAATTTTAGTTACGAAAAAAGCAACCTAGTGGAGTTATTTTAGCTTCGTTGTAAAGCAGCGAACAGACTTATGGCGTTGTGTGACAACGAATAAATGAATACCACACAACGCCTCACGCCGGGAGTCCATTCGCTACTTTACTACGAAGCTAAAAAAAAAATCTAAAAAAAAGCTTCACTAGATTGCTTGTTTCGTAACTAAAACTCTTCCTTGACATAAACCCTTTTATTTTGAAGTTAAACTTTTAGTCATCGAGCAAAAGCGGGGATAAAAATAAGCCTTCGTTTCTCTTAGCTTTCGAGAGTCCAATCGCAACTTTACTATGAAGCAAGCCAAAATAACTCTGAAAAACTCGACTAGATTTCTTCTAAAACTAAAACTAAAACTTTTTATTTGTCAAAAAAGTTCTTCATTGAACACAAGATTTTATTAGTCGTTAACTCGCACGTAAATGAGATGTAAATATCCTCTTTTAGCTAGGTTTAGATTACTCGATTGACATCTGAACAGAAAATTTATAAGTTTCGACGCCGTAATTAAAACACAATTTAAATTTATCGATATAGACTCAAAATTAATATATATGTAATATATATTCCTGATATTGTGATATTTAACATTTGAGATGAGGTAGCGAATCAACTTCTATTAGGAGCGAATCAACTTCTATTAAGTAGCAAATCGACCTTTTAGGTAAGTAGCGAAAGTGCAAGGTAGCAAAAAGACCGGATACCCTCCCACACACTCAAATACCTTATCTGCCCTTCACTAAGGTGACTAGTATTGGAATTAAACTCATTAGATTAATACCAATAAAGCAATAGGCATTTAGGTTTTTTGAACACTTCATGGATCACACTAGCCTATCTATCAGTCTCAATTGTTATGTGATATCCTGTTCCTAATTCTATAGTTTTTATTTAATTATAGTTTTCAGGAGATGAGGAGTATGTCTTCTGCTTATGCACTGAAAAGGTTCAGGTTGTTCAAGTTGACAGTGGAAAAATTGTCCATTCTTTGGAAGAGGTGAAAAAATAACCAAAAATTATCTACAGTCATATATATCTGAAATTATATGCTGATACGACAGAAAAGTTGTTATTCCATTCTTTCATTTGCCCAATTATACTGTATGTGGAGGTGGAAGGGGTTGTGCCGAGTGGTGAGATAATGGGGAGAGGAAAATGAAATTTATTTCATTCACTAATACATAAGGGGGGCTTGGAATTTTGCAATGAATGTTTCCAAATAATAATAATTGGACAGTTGAACAACAATAACATTAAAACCTTTAAAATGGAATGTGCTCAGAAAGGCTATATTCTGATGGGTTTGTCAATGCACCCGATCAATAAGGGGACTTCTAATTGGGGGGGGGGGGGGGGGGTACTTTTAGGCAGAATTCTATGGTATCCTCCCAGTATTAATGAATGATCACTATTAATTAAAGTAGCCATGTCTAAATTTTAGACTGCAATGTTATTGAGTTTCTATATTATTTGTTCTAGGAAGGAGATGTGATTTCTTGTTTTGCTTCTTCTCCTGATGATCAAGTAAGTCACAAAGACAGCTTGCTCTAGGTTTTAAGTTCTTCCAGCTCCATATTCCATAAAGGAGAATTGCACTTTTTATAGAAAATTATTTTCTAACATGTGCATAGCAAATTAGGTTAAACACTGGCAGACATTAGAGCATAGGTAGCATCTTAGACTCTACTAAAGAGCCTAAGCATTAGTTAAGCTATAAGGTGAACTGAAACCTTGATGCCCAAAACAACAGACCAAAGCTCAATGCACTAATAATAATAAAATAATAATAATAATTATTATTATTAATGGGTCTTTATTCAATGAATAAACAACATATTGAAGGTTACAACGATAGTAAGAAAAATCATATAAAATCTATGAAAATCTAAAAACCAATATTAATAATTATAGCAAGTACAGATAAAAGGTAAGTAAACGAAAAATAAAAATAGGTACTAAAACTGTACTGCTAAATTATATTTATATTTAATATTTTAAATATTTTTATATTTAATACTAAGCAGTCCAGTTTGTCAGGTCCTTGACTTAACTAAACTTCATTATTTTGTTTACAGTATTTAGTGACAGCTGGTAAGAACTTGCTCTTGAGACAGTGGGATTGGAAGGAAGGCAAGCAGACAAAAACCTGGAAGGTAAAAAATGTTAAACCCTCTACATGTAACTTTTTCTACTTCCAACATGAATTATAAAATAACTGTTATAAATCTTGCGTTCTGATTGGTTGGGAGTGTGTGCTTTATGAGAGCACACAGCACGCATATGCACTTTCAGTTGCATCATTCTTATCAAAAATAATGGTTATTTTAATTTGTATCTTATAAAAGAAAAAAGAAACTTGCTTGCTGTGCTGTATGCAGTTATAAAGCATTTGGGGATTGGCAGAACACTTGAGAAGTGTCTAGAAGCACTCTGCTATGTTCTGCAAACCCCAGTGTGCTTTATAACTGCACGTAGCATATGCGCACATTTTCTATTTCTTCATTAGTTTTTTATTGTATGGCATTATTTCAGGCCATCCATGTCGCTCCAATCTCTTCAATGGTGTTTGACTCAACGTCAACTCTTCTTGCAACAGGTTTGTATGATTTGCTAGGTGTGCTACAACCCTGTCACTTCTAAACTTCATTGTTACCCAAACTATCACACTCTCGTTGTTCAAATCATAATAAATAGTAAATAGATAACTAATAATAATTGTTAAATAATAATTAAACAAAACAACTAACAGCTTTTTCTGTGCTATGCACTGTGGATGCATCCTACAGTACAGCCCAGATGTATGTGACGGTAAGGCACGTGTAACACACGTGCACTCCATTAACGGAGTACACTCATACTAGTGTAGTCCGTCCATCTGCATGTAGTCCACTCTAACAACTTGGCAAAATTACACGCAGCCAAATAGCTCATTAACTTCAGTCTGATTCCTGAGGGATTCGTAATGTTTTTGTTGACCGCTGAATAGGCGATAACACAGATGTTTTTCTTTTCCTACATAAAACACTTCTGATGTTTTGACTTGACGTGTGGCATGTAGCATAAGATCATATTCTTTTAATGATAAAGTTTGTGGCTCCTCTAGCAACACTTAAATTTTCATAAAAAGAATATTGAAACAAAAAAAACTTTCAAGTGTAATTTGCCGTGATAGGCTTTGGCGCCTCTTCAATAATCAAACTGTTAACGTTCGGAGTTTATTTTTAAGACGAGTGTTTGAATAGAAACTTGAGCCAACCTGATTCTACTAATTAATTATTTTGTAGTTTTGATGGTCTGAATCCTAGAATCAAAAAATACTCCTTCATCTTTACCCGAACTACCTGCCCGGACTTAGTTGCAATTCTCACATGCACAGAACTTCAGACAGCTACAGTCTGACGACCAAATAAAAGAGTAATTCTTGGATGCTAAGATACGTATATAAATTACGAGAACTATCCGATAAACAATAAAGCAGTTGTTCTTTGGTCTCAATTATCTAAATAAAGACAAATTTCTAAAATAAAATGGACAGGATAATTAAAATGCAGACTATTTCGGTTGCATTCCACCATGCACGCAGAATACTTGGCGTGATGCGTAGATGCATGAAAGAATACAGAACTTTTTAAATATACGCGTTTCTTTAATATTTCTTTGTTTGATCAAACATTTAATTTATTTTTTAGAGGTTTTTGTTTTCAAAGCAAAAATTAAAAAAATCGTTTGGGTTTCTCTTATCCAGTTGAACAATACATGATATTGTATATCTCTGATTTGAAATCGTTTGGATTAATCCAGTTGAACGGAATACACGCGTACGCATGGAATATAAATGATATTTATACGGAATTTCTATGATCTTTGTTATGAAACAAAGACTGCTTAACAAAAGAATATTACACTCACTGTAGTGCGTCCATGTCTCAAAGCACTGACTACACTAGTACAAGTTAATGGAGTACACCCGTGTTACTAGCGTGGACACCGTGACATACATCTGGGCTGTACTGTATGATTAGTCCAAACCTATGCTTAATTCCAGTTAGCTCAGTAAGTACTCATTTTACATAAGTTTGCACTTCATGTTGGCTCGACAAAGAAGTGTAAAAATTTTAACTTTTGAGTTAAATTCTACACTTTAGCTAACTCATTTACTGTGGTTTTTGATATTCTGCAAACTCAGTAGTTACGAGCTGCACGTTTCTGCCATGAATCAAAGATAATCAGTCAGTAATGTTCTTGACTGGCAGTAGTAAAAACCAATTTCACAACGAGCCATGAAATGTTTGAGTTAGCAGAACATTTACTGCAGTAAATGTGTATTTTTTCGTGCCCCTCCTGTGTGCTATAACATTTGACTGAACAGAACATGGAACAAGCATGGACAAATAACAAAAAAGGAAGCTACTTACTGTCAGATCTCTCATTATCTTTTAGGGTCAAGTGATAGTACAATAAAAGTCTGGGATATTGTAAAACAGTACTACACACACAACCTGAAGGGATCCAAAGGTGTTGTTAGGTAAATAAATAATATATTGTTAGTAGCATTTCAAAGTGATACAACAGCTAAGCTTTACTTTTAGTTTCAAATTGTTTTCTTTTAAATGACCAGATAAAGCACACATCAACTCTCTCTTCACAAACAGCTCCAACTGCAACTCATGCCATAATCGTGCCTTCCTCTGACTACGCCATTCAGAATGTTTTACAAATGGCCTCTCTACGCTGCCCAATCTCTTTAAAAATGGCTCAAAGGAGATATAAGCACGATGTCAATAGACCTATTTAGCTTCGTATGCAAATTGCTCATTTCAAATCACATGACATTCCCTTGAGAACTGTTCTTTTATGACGAACATGTTAAAACATTTACACATGAAAGAATCAAGTCCTAAAAATCACATGAACTAAAATGTGCACAACAAACTAAAGAGGTCTATGAAATCTCTTCTTGAAAAATACAGAACTTGAAACACAGGGTACTAGTTCAGTTTTTCATTTCATTCATTCACAATATGCAGTATGGTGGTATTTCACTGCTTATTCCTATTATCAAAACTTTCTTAATGGATTAACTACAGTAACATCAACATAATAATAAATAATATCTGATTCAATATAGCATCTAATATACTGACACAGCTCTGCCAATACTGATTTATTATTACACTTACTAGTAATACTGTACTTAACTACTGCTTACCAACTACTGTACATGTAATGCTTACCAACTAAAGCATAATTATCCACTACAGCTTGAAACCAACTATTGCTTAACAACTATGCTGTACTGCTTACCAACTACCACTGCTTACTAACTACCACTGCTTACTAACTACACTGTACTGCTTACCAACTACCACTGCTTACCGATACCTGCTCACCAACTACACTGTACTGTTTATCAACTACCACTGCTTACTAACTACACTGTACTGCTTACCAACTACCACTGCTTACCAACTACCACTGCTTACCAACTACCACTGCTTACCAACTACACTGTACTGCTTACCAACTACCACTGCTTACTAACTACACTGTACTGCTTACCAACTACCACTGCTTACTAACTACACTGTACTGCTTACCAACTACCACTTCTTACCGGTACCTGCTTACCAACTACACTATACTGCTTATCAACTACTGCTTACCAACTATTGCTTATCAACTTTTTGAAGCGAGTGTAACTCAAGTGAGGTTTTTTCCTTACATCTAGTCTGGTACAGTTTCATCCTAACTCCGAGGTATTGCAGCTTTTTTCTGCTTCTGATGATTGTAAAATAAGAATCTGGGATCTTAACAAGAGTAGGTGAGGAGTCAGTTCAGATGGTTTAAGTAAATAAGAAATAATTTGCAGGTCTTAATGATAATAAGGAATATATATTCTACATGGTGTTATTACTTATAACAAATTATGCACTATTATGGATTTTCCCCCCAGGTGTATAGTGGTTCTAGAGAGTCATTTTAGTGTCGTCACATCTCTTGCATTCAATTCATCCCATAAGACAATGATAAGGTGAGTATGAAATGCACACTCACTGTTTCTCATGATTCCAAAAGTTCTAGGAGCAAACCAACTCAGTGATTGCGAAAAAAAATACTTTTTTTAGATCCTGTTAGTAATTGGCTTTTGTCTTTCCACAGTTCAAGTAGAGATAATGTCCTTAACATGTGGGATCTTGAAAACATTCATCAACCAAACAGAAAACCACCAAGAACAATACCATGTTATGAGGTTAGTTGGACTGGTCAAAGGTTTCATTCTGAAACCTATTGAATAGCCCTAAACAAGCCATATTTTTTTGATCTTCTTAATATAAAATTAAACTCATCACTATAGTACAGTAGATTAGCTTGGTGTTAGGTGCTTGTTCGGTAGGATGAGAGGGGCCTTCCACATAAAATCACTGTGACCGTGGCAACCCTGTCACAACTCACTGTGCACCTGTCACACTGATGGTCTGGTCAGTGGAATACTTACCTATATAACTATATATCTACTGTACCATAAGGAAAGAGAGTGAGAAAAAAAACGAAATATAGCGTTTAGTGTGTGGTTGCCACAGGCTAGCGATAGCAAATATCATAATGCAAACAATTATTGCTGGCCGAATTTAAGGTCGAGGTAGCGTGATCACATAGATAGCGTGCAGAGCGGAATATTGGTAGATGTAACATAGAACACTTTGTTCTAATTGCACAGTACCAGGTACAGTATTGTAGTTAGGATGAGGTGCCTATCTCTTTAGGCTCGGAACCTGTCCTATCAAAACACCAAGCTATGCAGTACCTGCTTAATGTTTTGCATCATGACACAGCCATTTCAAAAAAAGATGCACTGTTAAATGGTTAATGATGATTGGCAATATTTCCCAACCAAAAAGGAGCTGTGGGCATACAGTACATCTAAATATATAAATAATCAAGATATTTTAAATGGTTTCGTCAACTACAAACAACACAAAATATCTCAGCAATAACATACATCTTCTTGGGGAGAATACTAGTAATCAATTAATTAAAAGTATTTCCTGTTTTCGCTATTCTTGGATCTTGGAATGACCTATCTCCTATCACTTATTACCTATCACCATTTGCGCGTTCAGCCATTTTTGAAATATCTATATTCAAGTTTGAATTGTATAAGTGTAGTCCCAAGCTACATGCTCAAGCACTAGTAAGAAATGTTTTTAAAATACACATTTTTACTTTGTTAGGGCGTAGAATCAGTTGTCATGGTAACAGGAGACCAGAGCCTGCCTGGATTTAGTGATAAAGATGGAGAATGCTTTATTACTGCAGGAAGTAAAGGTAACATAGAAATTAAAGCAGGAATATTTTACTTTACCGCATGAAAGTAAGATAAGAATTACTGTATTGTAATTACATTGTATGTACTGTACATGTACATATACATTTTACACTGCAGATATTAAATGCTGTGTACAGCTAACATCATTCAGTCGTTCCTTCAGCTTGCTTAATTTTTACCAGCTTTGATCAATCTGGTCACTACTTCATATACTACATGTAAGAATGGTGCTAGGTCAGACAAGCTTAAAAATGTGCTTTTGATATACAGCATGGAACAGACACCAATTGCTGAAAATTATAAAATGTCTGTCTTAGAATCAATGCATTCTAATTAGGTATAGGTATATCAAGAAAAACATTGATAAAATATTAATACAGTACTAAAAATTCTTATAAATTCCAGTTTGTTGGTTGAAGATTTTGTATTAATTCCACTGGGAAAACTATTCATTTTTTGGCCACGGGTTGACACTCAAGCAAAGCCGGCACTGGTCTATAGACCCCTTGCATGTGACATCATAGGAGCTCAATTTGGAGGACAAAACAAAATTCTTTTCTCAATTCTAATCTTGTTAGAATTGAAAACCTGTTGTTATGTCCTCCAAATTCAGCTGCCTTCCAACTTGCTGCAAGGGATCTATAGCCATGTGCAGTTGCTCCATAGAGTTGATTTCAGATTCTCTCAGTGACATATTTTTATTTGGTTCTTCATTCGCAGGTCAGCTTCGATTCTGGAATCTAAAAACTGGCAAATGTGTCCACACACTGTCTGTGAAGGAGAGCTTGAACATTGATGATGACAATTCACAGCATATTGTTCATGCTACTTTATGTGAAAAGAAGAACATGTTATCAGTCGTCACTTTTGATCATAATATCATGATGTATGATCTACAGACACTCAAGAAAACAAAACAGGTGATTCAATAATTCAATAATTTATAGTTTTTAGTCTTGTATGTTATATGAAGTGCCAGTTATAATAAGTAAACTTTTACATCATTTTTTAATGCACTTTATTCGTGCCATAATACAAAAAGGATAGCAGTGGGTTGTCGGTAGAGTGTCATTTGGTTGTTAAGCTGCTGGTAGAATGTCAGTGGGTTGTTGGTATAGTGTTTGATATGGTTTCAATTGGTCATTTGTAAGGTGTTGTTAGGATGTCTGTGGGGTGTTGTGTTTGTAAGTTGTTAATAGGGTGCCATTGGGTTGTTGGTAAGGTGCTGGTAGGGTAGAGTAGGTTGTCTGTAGAATGTAGGTATTTTGTTGACCAGTGGGTTATTGGTATTGGCTGGGGTATTTCTAGTTTCAGTAGTTCATCATTGTCAAGTTGATAGCAGGTTAACACTGGTTGTAATAAATAAATGTTCTTTTACTACAGCTTGTAGGATATAATGATGATATCTTGGACATGTGCTTTGCTGGACCTGACAATAAACATCTAGCTGTTGCTACTAATAGTAATGATATAAGAATATATGAGATGGATACATTGGACTGTAGGATCCTGTCTGGGCACTCCAATATCGTGTTATCTCTTGATGTGAATACTGATGGATGCAAGATTGTTACTGGCTCAAAGGTAAGACTGCCTTGGTTGCTTTAAACAGAATAATTTTACATTAACTACAGGAATGCAAATAGGAAAGAAAAAAGACAATAATAATATAGCCTGTGTAGCGGCCCAAAGTGAAGGGGGACTGGGGAGAGGAAGGGTAGGGGGACTGGGGAGAAGAAGAGAGGAAAGGTAGGGCCTACAATGAACCGCCTCGATTTTTCCTACCACCCCCTAATTAATATGCAAACTCCCAACCAATCAAATCAAAGAAATAGTATGTGAATCAACTCCACTGACATCTGTATGGTGTCTCGAACTTATCAATCAATTGAAATTAATGTTCGGAATCTGAACTTTCGTAGGAAAAATAAGCAGCTAATAAGCTAGCGTTGCACTTGGTGTACATGTATGCTTATTTTGTGCTTAGCAACCTCCTGCAAACACCCAAAACTCAATGAAAGCATGCTTTTAAGTTATTTGTTGAGGCCAGTACCTTAGTTTATTCTTTTAAATTATTACATTTTGTAAATATTATCGTAGTAGTTGTCATTCTTAAGGTACAAAAAATTATTTTTGTTGTGGTTTTTGTTGTAATCAATGACCAATATAATAAATATTGATGGTTCAAACCCTGTCTACCCACACTTGTTGGTTGGTTTGTTTATATTATATCTGAAGTGATGGGGAACTTTTAAAGATTAAAGCTTTAGATTTAGATATAGATTAGTTACCAAGAACGATAAGTTATATGACTGTGTTTCACCTGATCACTCAACTTCACTTTGAACATGTTTAGGATAATGAAGTGAGAATATGGAACATGGATACAGCAAACCACTACAGCTGTGTTGCTGTTGGTAAAGGTCACACTCATGCTGTCAGTACAGTAGCATGGTCAAGGCTGGTTGATATAATAATATTACATTATTATAATGATATTAATAATAATAATGATAATTTATATAATAATTGAAATATTATACACTGTTAAATAAATGAGCAGGAGTGTTTTATCGGGTATAAAACACGAGGCACAGCCAAATGGCTTAAAAAAACTCATGATGTATGTTCTCGTATCGTACCGAATTCTTTACGAAATGAACCAAGTTTGATAGAGAAAATCCAAGTTAAAGTTTATGCAAATGAAGTTGAATCTATATCAGATATAAAACCTCCTTCATGGTCATGATTTGTATTGTGTTTCTTCATGAAGTATTAATGAGTTTTTTTAAATGATAATAATAATTATCATTTTAATTATAATATAATAAAATAATAATAATAATAATAATATATTTCATCAAGTATGAAACTATGAGGACGAAATACCCTTAACATCAATAGCAAGACCCTGTGGACTGGATCCCCCACTAAATGTTTTATGTTCTATTTCCAATTCTTGCTTTTTCACACATTTATTAATCTTCTGGCTTATTTCAAATACAGAACAGGAGATGAGTTTGTAGTCAGTGGAAGCCAAGATTCAACCATCAAAGTCTGGACAGTACCTCAGTCAAATGCTGTATGTATTAATAACCCTGCTGATTATCATAATTGTATATATTTGTAACTACTAATGAGATATTAAAAATTATTAAATAAATGATAAATATTGTAGTGATGGTTTGAAAATGATGCTGTTTGCATTGTTGATGATGGTGGTGATAATTTTTAAAGCTATTGTGTGAAAGTAAAGATGTGAACAATTAATTCATCATTAAATAATACACCTAATTGAAAAAATGTAGTCAGGTTCAAGAAGGTCATGTCATAGAAGCTAAGACTAAAAAGGATTTTGGTTACTCGGAAATGTGCATTATATTTGCATGTAGACATGTAAAAATGCAGAGTAGAGCCAAGTTGGTCAACCTAGATTAACAACGTGCCAAAGCCATGATGCATAAAATGTGCACAGGCAGGGAAAACTGTAAAACTCATGAAATTAGCATAATTGTTTGTCTTCCCATGCTCCCCTTCGGTCTTAGCTTTGATGATATAATCTTTTTTTGAACCCGACAACATTCTTTCAATAGACCTAATCGGCTAACGTGTTGCTATAAATGTTTCCACCCGATTCAAACCACATGGGAATAAGTTTCATTGTTCGTTATATTTTGGTTTCAGAGTTGAATTCATAGAGACAAACGCTTCTATTCCCAGAAGGTTTGAATTGGGTGGTAACATACATAGCAACACGTTAGCCGATTAGGTGTATTAGGTGTATACCAAATCTTATCTTGACCTTATTCTTGCAAGCAGGACTTGTCTGTTGCAAACATGATAGTTAAGGTGACTGAGAAAGTGCATGACAAGGTAAGAGCTAACACGTTCTCATTCTGCCTTGGTCACGTTTTTATTCAGATCTAATCTCCAGTGTTCCTTTTCTAGGATGTCAATTCAGTTGCAGTTTCTCCAAATGACAAGCTTCTTGCTACTGGATCTCAGGACAAAACAGCCAAGGTAATGTTCTACTTCCATTAAACCCTCATGAAAAGCAGTATGTACCAGTAGAGATACATTGTATCCCATTGCAATGACACAACAGGAGAGCATTCTGACCTTCGAATAGCTTTGTTAGGAAGAGAAGAAGCAATAAAATAGAGGAGACTTGGGTGGATAGCTGGGGAGGACAGTGGAGGGGATTGCAATTAAGTAGAAAATGTGAAATGAAGAGGAGAGGTTTCTAACTAGCACATGGGGTTACTTTGACCCTCTAACATAAGGAAAAAGAATGTGAAAAAATAGAAGGGATGTAGAGTACAGGAGAAGAAAGGAATTTCATTTAACGAATAAAAGGAATATAGAGGAATGCAGTATATTGCAGTGCAATGGCATGTAATGGCATAAGGAAGTTTTTACCATTGTTTTTACGATATTATTTTCCTAAGGTATGGCGTACCAAAGATGGTACTCTGCTGGGTACGTTAAGAGGCCATAAAAGAGGGGTATGGTGTGTACAATTTTCACCAGTGGACCAGTGCATTGTTTCTGCATCAGGGGACAGCACCATCAAGATATGGGCCCTGTCAGACATGACATGTGTCAAGACATTTGAAGGTCACAGCAGTTCTGTCCTGAAGGTGATGTTTGTGTCCAGGGGAATGCAGCTTGTGTCAAGGTTGGTGTAAAATATAATATAACTACTTGCTTTAACAATTACAGTTTTAAATATGTTTATTTGATGTTAATGATGCTATGGTTATTGGAGATGACGACCAATGATAACAATGACAAATGCAAAAAAGTGTCAGTCAGAAAGGAATCAAGAGTGACATAACAGTAGTACACCAACCTCTCACGCCTGGCGTCCCAGGATGGGTTCCTGGACTTGGGGTCACATGCGAATAGAGTTTGTCTAGGGTCTTAGCTTTTCCTTTTTAGAAAACCCAACAAAGTAAATTCCAATTTGAGCAGATCAGCTCAGAGAGATTTTTTCAGTCATCCTGATATCATTATTAGCAGCAGGATCGTGATCATGGATATGAATATTAATACCCTACTGTGCAGTAGTTGTTAATACTAATATCTAATGTCTAAGGCCACTTGACACCTAAGTTTGTTTTTGGCATATACAGCACTGATTTACTGGATACTGAATGGTCAAGTGGGTATAAGTGATCATTTTCTATTAGTTGTTAATGGTGGCCAAAGGATCATGACGGTGTTGATTTGATGATGAGGATGGGATGATGTGTCAGTGATGATGATGATGACGATGATAACAATGATGTTAGCTTTCCATAATCAGTCATGCTAATAGTTACTTTTGATCTGTTTAAAGTGGATCAGATGGCTTGGTGAAGCTGTGGACCATAAAGACAAATGAATGTGTCAAAACGTTTGATCAACATAATGACAAGGTACCTTTAATAGTTTTTGCTTTCATCTATTGAAATCTCTATCTATAGTATGCTTATGAACTTACCATACACACTCAATCATTTCACAAGGGATTTTGGTTGCAAAGGTCATTCAACCTTCTTAAATAACTCTTATGACAGCACTTGCCTAAAAAATACTGATTCCATCTTCATTTTAAAGCTGCATTTTGTCTGCTCAGAAGGAGATATATTATATACTTAGAATGACTTCTTACACAATTATATTGCAAGTTTCAATTTCATTTTATGGGTAGTGTATAATAATAGAATATTATAGCATTATAGTATTATATCTGGAAGTTATTTTTGTAAACAGAGCTTTGATATCTTTTATCACCGTACCCCCTTAATTATTAAAAAAAATTTGTTGTCCTTGTTGTCCTTCAACATTACATTTGCATAGTTATCGATATGACAGCCGTCTCAAATTATTTGTTTTTATTTAGATATTTATGGGATGACAAGGGGGCAGCTTTTATAATTATATATATTTACTACACAGCTGTCAGTGTGTATTTTTATTAAGTTAACACTTTTCAATAAGAAACACATCTAAAAATCAATTGAATTTGCTGATAATTGGAAAATTATGCTAAACACCAAGACTTCATTTTTTCGTAAACATACAGTAACCCAGCCACTCCATGCTTCATATATTTTCTAATAACTCAAGATAACTGCCATATCAGTAAGAGTCTATTGAAGGAAGACAAAACCCCCGGACATGTGGGATTGGAAAGAGTTTACTGGGTGTGTAACTGTTGCTATATTTTTTTTCTTGCAGGTGTGGTGTATTGCAGCTAATAGGACAGAGGAGTTACTTCTATCTGGCGGCGCTGACTCAGTAATCAATATATGGAAGGTATTAAATCATTTACCAAGGATTCATTCTTCTAAAATACCATAGAAACTAAACATGTGTGAAAATAATCAGCATCATCAACATTGTTGTTACTATCATCAGCACATTGTCATCACAATATTATCATTGACGCCATCAGCAATAATGTCATTATTTGATGCATTACAACCGCAGTACAAATATATATTTCATATATATTCTCATACACTTATAATGTTATTATCATTGTCACTATCACTGTCATCATTATCACAGTTATATTCATCATCTCTTAATCTTATATTTATTTATCACCATCATTGCAATCAGCTTTATAATTGGACAGAGTGAACTTGCATTTTATTTTCCATCGTAGGATGTTACCCTAGAGGAGCAGCAACAAGCTCACGAGGAATCAGAAAAAACGATTTTAATGTAGGTTCATTTACAGAGTTTTTAGTCGTGCACAACTTGTGCCATTTACTATATCTTTTTTAACAAAATTGTCAGTAGTAAGTGATTGTTTTAATTTGTTGCTTAAAGGGAGCAAGAACTTTCTAATCTTTTATACGATAAAAAGTACATTGATGCTGTTGGACTGGCTATTACACTGGATCAGCCATGGAGGGTTTTGAAAATATTCAAAGGTAAAATACATGTAAAACAAAGAGGATATTTTGGATGATAAAGGAAAGAACGAAAAGGAATGAAAGAGAGAGGATAAAAGGGAAGGAAAGAAAATGAATGGTAAATTGCTTTAGATTATATGTTGGGGGATTCAACACACGACTACTGTAATAGCACTTAGCATTTAATTTTATCAATGTTTATATAATAGATTTTCACGGACGCGCGCTCTGATTGGCTGAAGAGCTATGTTTTATCAGAGAACCATGTTTTCTATACAAAATTAAACATAGAAATGACGTCACAGGAATTCGGTTTTCAATTTAAAGCATTTTCACATTTTAAATTTAAGTCATTTATTGATTTTTATTAAAAATATGTCTTTCCTCTAAAGAAAGGAAAATACGTCGTTTTGAAGCACTTTTGATTGGTACTACATTTCGACGAGTAAAGCTTTTTTTCGCTTGTGCTGCGACTATTACACTGACCTTATTTCGCTAAACTAGAATCTTTTTGCTTGACCCCTGATGGCGTTAGAGAAGTCAAAAAATTATTTTAAACATTTTCCATAGTCTAAGAATGAACAAATCTATGGTAAGAAACTTATTAAGCTTACTTTACAAACGAGCATCGGCAATTTTACGCTCCAGTTACGGTTAATTTTTTACCGAAATTTGTTTTCCAATAGCCCGAAACTACGAGTACAAAATACTACGACAAGTGTCACAAAGTTTTCACTTATAGTTCAGGATCAACTAAAAACAGTTTTCCAAGTATTTCACTGCTAGCTTTCTTCCAGTTTCGATCGAAGATCAAGATATTTTTCATTTTCTCGGCTCCTTGTGCATTCAAAGTGTTCATAAGCTGGTTTTCTTGAGTGTTTTTGCAGGTTAAATGTCCATTAAACGATCTGAACATTGAAAATGTTTTTCAAACTCTTCAGTACTTGAATTTTCTTTTTTTCTAGCAGCTAAATGCTTGTTTTCTTTGGCTTGTTTTTCTAAGATTTACGAGCAATTCTCCTTTCTTGTTGAACAAATGCGATAAACCAGTTGTATGCCACAGCCTGAATAGAGCTGTCATTACCTGTCAAAAACTGGACCAATCAGATAGCCATATGTCGCGTTTTTAGCCAATCATCGCATAGATCAAATTTGTTTACGTGATTTTGACGACAGACGCGCGCTCTTTTTGTAAACAAACCTTTTTTTGTGTGTGTGTGTAATTTTACGCTATTTTTCTCGTAAAAATCTATTATATAAAGCGAATAGATCAGGCTTAGCTATGTTCTGTTCTCTGATAAAACACGACTGGAGCTGTAGGACACGAAAAAAGATTTCTATAACTTTTTGAGTGTTCTACAGCTTCAGGAGTGTTTTATCAGAGAACAGAACATAGCTAAGCCTGATCTATTTGTTAAGTAAAATCACGAGCACAGAGAAAGATACCTAAGCACTCTTAACTTGTAACAAAAGATCAAAATCTGGTTAAGGGCATAAACTCTGGGTTGTGATTAAATGTGGTGAAGTTTTTTTAGGAAATAAGAAACTTGTAGCCGCTAAGTAGTTTAAAAAAATATGTTGCGCAAGTGCACTCCCCAGCTCCCCTAAGCAGCTTCCCCACCCAGCTCTCCCACCCTCCCTGAGGACGTCTTTATCTCAAACTGTTATGTGAATCCCACAGATATGCTGTTATCTCAAGAAGGACGAGAACAGCTTGAGCATACCATTAAGGCTTTAAGGGAAGATCAGATAGGTAAGTGATCTTAATACAAACTACATTATTTTATTTTATAAACTAATTTATAAACCATCTATTTAGTAATTAGACTTCACCCCCTTGTGGTCTATGAGTCAATGACCTATGAGGCATAAGGCTAAATGGTATTGAATAGGCCCTTTGCAGCTAGTGGTCACGTGCTTGGATACCGCTTAGCAACACAAAACTGGAGAGCAAGCCTTCCAGTAAACAAAAGTTGTAATAGGTCAAGCACGCGTGGTTTTATACGATAGTTTCATCGTTCAAAACGCTTAATCCTTTTGCCCTATCTACAAACACAGTAAGATAATCTTAAATTCTCTCCTTTGGACTCGATTTTTGGTTCGAAGTAACGATATTCTTCGCGTTATCGCGAAAAAATTGTCACCGCCGGCCCGCTCGACGGCTGAAAAACATGGCGACTTCGCAAGGTATGTACTTCAAAACTCTCCTTTTTTTTGGTTTCTTTTCAATTATTGGACTTCTAAAATCTCTAAAATAACAGTTTAGATTGTGAATGGTGATCGATTGTAATTGGACGGCATTTTAATGGACGATTTGTTTATTTTTTGTGAGAGTGATTCCACGTCTAAAGTCAAGACTAACCCATGTTTACATATATTCGCTGTAGATGTTAGAACTCCCGACGAGCCATCACATACCAAGAAAAATTCTTCGTACTGATATTTTTATATTTATTTTTGTTTTAGATGAAGTAGAAACTCAAGACATCTCTATCTTTCCTTCCCTCACCTTCGATGATGTAGGGAGCTACGCTATAGAGAAGTCTGGCTGCACAAGCACTTCGAAAGCGTACAAATTTATGGCGGAACCAGGCTATTTACATGACGTTAAAGGTACTTGATAGCCAAAATGTTTTTTCTATTTCATTATGATATGAATGGCAGACAATTCACACTAATTTTTCCAATTTTTTAGTGATATATACCGACCAGTGCGTGAGAGTTAAATGCAAGTGTTACCGCTCAATGAGGAAGTCTGAACCACCGCACATTTTAGAGGTGTCAGTCCAGAACAACAATTTGACATTGCTGTCTGGGCTGTGCTCATGTGTAGCCGGGGCAGGTGGATACTGCCATCATGTGATCGGGCTTCTTTACTATTTAGCCCTTCTTAAGCAACTGGGACATCGGACATTGCCTGATGAGCTAACATGTACCAGCATGAAGCAGCGTTGGAGCATACCTAGAGGATCCAAAATCGCACAAAAAGAAATACAAGACGTGCTAGTGAAAAAACCCCAACTTGGCGCTTCATACAGTAGATATATCAAGAGTAATTTGTATTCCCCATCTACCCAGTATCCTACCCTCACAAAAGAGCACTTTAACGGCTTCCAACCACCTTATCCTCTCTTTACAACCATTCTGCCCAATCAAGATCAACTTGGCAATATCCCATTTGTACAGAGCAAGTTTGGAAATGTCCCAAAAGGCTGTGTCCTGTCATATCAACAAAAGATGTCAACTGACTACATCATAAATGATTTTACTTGCACTTCTTTCCCAGAGCTTCCCCTCTCAAGTGCAGAGGACAGATTTAATAACAATGTGTCAATCTGTCTTGACAGTCGTCAACAATCTATATTTGGAACATTGTCTGTGACAACAGAGTCATCACTGAGAGTGCAGCAGCAAACAGTCACTCAAAGTCAGAGTGATGTATGGCACCTGCTCAGAAAAAAAAGGGTAACAGCAAGCAAATTTGGCATTGTCGCTCGCCGGGTGTCACATTTTGACACCCTTGTCAATCAGCTAAACCCCACCAGATTTGTACAAACTGCAGCAATGAGAAGAGGCATTGAACTTGAACCACATGCTGCCATGGTCTATGCTAGCAATGCAAAGGGTGGAAGAGTAAACCTCTTCCCATCTGGGCTGATTGTCCACCCAAAGTGCCCATGGCTAGGTTGTAGCCCAGACAGGAAAGTTTATGACCTTGATGCCGTAAATAATGGTCAGAATCCCTTTGGCTTGTTAGAAATAAAGGTCGTTAAAGAGGGGGAAACATCATTTGACAATGTGAGGTATCTCACCAAGGACCAGAACACTAACCAGTACAAACTGAAAACAACAGACATTTATTATTACCAGATCCAGTGCCAGCTTGGACTCACAGGATTAGAATGGTGTGATTTTTTCAGTTACATTGACGAAAATTTGTTTGTTTGCTCTAGAATTAATTTTGATTCAGTGTTTTTCCAGCAAGCAAAGGACAAAGTTGATAGTTTTTTCTTCAATTACTATTTACATTAATACACTAAGATTTTTGTTGTTGTTCTCAAACCATGGCCAGATTTCTTATGATAACAAATATTATATTATTTTTATTAATGACAAATCAATTCATAATCTTAATTTATTTTTTATTATATTTATATCATATTAGTATTATATTTATTTGTGCTATTTAGATTTTGTGTTTGCTCATTAGTTTTTTTTTTTGAGTTTTCATTTACAAACAAATTGAAATAGTTACAAAAAGCAATCCAAGACACATGATAAACCAACCTGCATTAAAGATTATCTAATGGGTTATGTAAGCCACATTAATCATACATTCACCAACTTCTTACAGACACTATGCCTCATTATTACCATTGGATAAAATAAGTGGGCCTTGAAAATTTGTAAGGAGGCAGGCTACAGTATATAACTGATTGACTGAACCTAAAGTGGACAATGGCACATCTGAATCAAAAAAGTGGTACTCTTTGACTCTTCTTATTGCCCTCTCGACATGAATTCTAAGACTTGCTAGTGTCTTTGTTTTTTGAACATCTGCGGCAGAGAATTGTTCCTGACTTTCAAGAAACGGAGGAATATTTAACTCTACCCGCTTCTCCCTAAGTAAATCTTCAATGTCAAACCCTTTGTCTGCCATGACTGAATCACCAGGTTCTAACAAATCTAGAATGCCGCTGCACCTTGTGATTTCCTTATCACTAATCCCCCCTGTGTAAAGGCTAGAAACGAAGCTAATAGCTCCATTAGGGGTAATGCCTATCAAACCCTTGAGTGTAGTATTACTCTTATAACTAGAATAAAGCTGCGACTGAAGTAGTAGGGAGGTAGGTGTTTGAACAAAAATCTCTGTACAATCTAAAATGACACGTGTGCTTGCATAAAGCTTTTTAAAACCTTCTGGCATAAACCTATCAACATCTTGCCTTGAAGGCCAGATCACTTGACTACCAAGAAGAAAATACAAAAAATTAGTCCATGTGATCAATTTCCTGCAAACTGACGATTTATGTATTCGGAACCTATGAGCTAAATCCTGTCCGAATAGACCTAGTTTGAGGCGCACACAAAACATAAACAATTCATCCACAAGAAGCATATTTCTTGAGTCTGGTCTACTTTCTCTTTCTCCAGAGGCATAACAATATGTCATTTGTGCAGCACATGGCTGCAAAAACTTAAAAAAGAACTGAATATGTAAATAGGATGGGAAACCTGTATAAAATCTTATGATCTCATTGTCTGTGCCAAATCTCTCAAGCCCAAATTTATTAAGTGCTAATTGTTCTGCAGCTTGCCTCTTAATGTCCTCAATTTCTTTTGCAGCTTCAACTTTAACCCTTTTTATTTCAGTGAGGGCAGCTGCAGTTTCATTTCTACTTTGTTCAAGTTGCTTTTGTGCATCTTGGAACTGTGCTCTGAGTGACTGGACTTGTGCTTGTAGGTCATCCATGCTGAAGGTTGTAGAAGTGCTGGGACTATTATCTTCATTGTCATCACTTTCATCTGTCTGAGTGTCTCTGTAAAAAGGTTTTGAAATTATGATGACACTCAGTTCACACTCAGTTCACACTAAATAAAAAATTATAAAAGACTAAATTATTAAAATTATAAAATTATTTTGGTTTAAACCAAAATAAACATCAAGTACAATTCCATCAGTCAAGTCTAAATGAAATGTATTGAAGTAGAAATATGTGATATTCATTACCTATCTACTTGTCGAATTATCTTTCTTCTTGCTTTGGATTTGGTTGACCAGTCAAAGATTGATGGTACAGCTTCTCTTTTTAGCAACTGACGTCCAGAATCAGTGGGAGGATTGTAATCTTCCTCAGTGAAGTGTTTTGAGCACACTCTGGTACTTTTGTTAACCTATTATAAATCAAATGTCCTTTTAATAACAATGTAACTGTATTCAACTATTTTTATCTTCATTACAGTTTTTTAAAGATCCACAGGCAATTCGTATTGTGCATTGATATTGTTAGATTCCTATATACCTTGAAGTGTGGGCCCACATCTCTTCGTATCTTCACCAGCCATTCCTTTTTCAATTGCTCATCCCTTGCACGGCCTGGTAAGCGGTGAAACTTTAAATCAGGATGATATCGAGAATCTCCGTTACACAAGGGAACACAACAATGGTACGAAGAATTTTTCTTGGTATGTGATGGCTCGTCGGGAGTTCTAACATCTACAGCGAATATATGTAAACATGGGTTAGTCTTGACTTTAGACGTGGAATCACTCTCACAAAAAATAAACAAATCGTCCATTAAAATGCCGTCCAATTACAATCGATCACCATTCACAATCTAAACTGTTATTTTAGAGATTTTAGAAGTCCAATAATTGAAAAGAAACCAAAAAAAAGGAGAGTTTTGAAGTACATACCTTGCGAAGTCGCCATGTTTTTCAGCCGTCGAGCGGGCCGGCGGTGACAATTTTTTCGCGATAACGCGAAGAATATCGTTACTTCGAACCAAAAATCGAGTCCAAAGGAGAGAATTTAAGATTATCTTACTGTGTTTGTAGATAGGGCAAAAGGATTAAGCGTTTTGAACGATGAAACTATCGTATAAAACCACGCGTGCTTGACCTATTACAACTTTTGTTTACTGGAAGGCTTGCTCTCCAGTTTTGTGTTGCTAAGCGGTATCCAAGCACGTGACCACTAGCTGCAAAGGGCCTATTGGAATTTGGTAGTTGATTTTTGATGAGGGGGGGGGGGGGGGGTGGGGAAAACTGGAAAACTTACATACAACACGGAGTATGGGAATCAAGCTCAGGTCGCAATGGTGGACGACAGCGCATTACTAGCGCACACAACCCGTTCTTTCCACATGAAAGTCTCAGAGTACTAAAGTCAGTTACAGATACCCAATTTGCTCATAAAATTACACCCAGTTTACTTTTGTTTGGCTGAGAAACTACAGAAATCTAAACTGGGAAAAGATCTGAGTATCTTAATGTGAATCAGTATTTATTTTCACTGTTTTATTGATATTTCCATTTTGATTTGTTTTGATAGATGCCGTAGTACGATATATTGTTGATTGGAACACAAATGCAAAGAATACCCACACATCACAGACAGGTATGAAATTTAAGGGAATGCAGCTCAGTATGTCAGTACACACCACAGGAACCCCACCCATTACCTACACATCACAGACAGGTATGGAGGGAATATGTCAGTACACACCACATGAACACCAACCATTACCTTCACATCACAGGCAGGTATGGAGGGAATATTTCAGAACACACCAAGTTTCTTCCAAGCTCTTATTGAATGAACCTTTATACGATCTTAAATTTTATGGTTCCTGTGCATTTTTGATCTGTGGTTGAGTTAGACTTTCTTTATGTTCAAAACCCGTCTTAAAACGTCACTTTTAGGGCAGGCTTGTTTCATTATATTAATTATTTTTTTTCTGTAATTGTTTTTTTTTTCTTTAGACATTCTTTTTATTTTGTCTGTTTTTTATTTGTTTGTGATATTGTAATATTGTTGTTGTTGTTGTTGTGTTGTTATTATTATTAAGAAATAATTTTGAATAGTCTCTTATAAACTGCTCACACATGCATATGATTATGAACCATAACCTGTATCTTACCACCATTAACTTAATTCTATTTTGCTCTCTAGTTCTTTCAATCATTTTGAAGAGTAAGTCACCTTACGATCTCATGGAACGACCCAATATAAAGGAGACTATTGAGGCTATCCTGCCTTACACAGGTAATTGACCCAAAGCAACTCAGTCGGAGGACAAAACAATAGATTTTAATTCTCATGGGAGTAAAAATAGATCCCTTCAGAATGGGCATAATGTTTTGCCCATTTCAGACCACGTGCCACTCTTGAGATTAAGATTTTTTGTTTGGGATGTATCCATATTTATGTGTTTTCTCATGTGCAACCGTTAAATAAAGAAATAATACTCTAGGAAGAAGCACGTGGTCTGAAATGGGGAAAAAGTGGATTAGGTCTATAGGGATACAGCTCAAACAAAGAATCTTGTTCTTAAGGGAATACAGGTGGTCTGAAATGGGAAAACATTATGCTCAAGATGAAAGGTTCTATTCTGTTGTTTTGTCCTTCAAATTAGCTGCATTGGGGAATATACTAGGGGTTTTCACAAAAACGAACGTTTTCAGTGGATATCAATTGAGACATTCACGGCATAGACATTGTCATGGAAACATTCTGATTGACGTATAACAAAATCTTGTTTATCGCAACTAATATCACCCTTATCTTATTTGACTAAAATAGTTATTATTTAGGTCTTAAACGAATGGGAATTTTTCAATTTCTTTATAATCGCCACCCGGTTGGCTCAGTTGGTTGAGCATAGGGCTTTCGTGCGGGAGATCGGCGTTCGAGTCCCAACTGGACCAACGCTCAGGGTCTTAGAATAACTGAGGGAAGGTGCTGCCATCGTAATTGCAGCTACAAATGGTTAAACCTTCACGTTGCTCTCCACCTCGCAACGGAGGGACGTCAGGTAACCTTTCAAACGTTACTGATAAACGAAAAGATAGTACTAAAGGGAATGACATGTTCTGAAATGAGTAAACATTACACCCAAGCTGATTCGATAGACTTCTGAACCACCTTGTATCTTATAGTAGTATATGCAGCACACCAGTCATTGGTCCTCGCGGGATGACGTGCAGGGAAAACTGTTCGTCCAAAATACAGTTATTTCGAAAGACGTTGTGGTCGACCAACTCAAGCGTACGCGATTAGTTCTGCCTCGTGTTTACAGCACGAACCTTCGTAGGCGAGCGTGAAGTTTCGAAAGAAACGTTTGTTAATGCTTTCATATTTCGAGATAGTGAACTAAATCATAACTACTCCTTTTTCTTTCCCTAAACCCAAAGACCTGCATTTAATGGGTTATTGCTCGCCATTATTATCTTATTACTAGCAGAAGCAATGAATTCAGAACGTATATTTATCTTTTCGGTCTAGTCGTGCAGGCTTGAGCCGGTCGACGACAACGTTTTTTGAATCGACTGTATACTGATCAATTGTATGTAAAATTGATGTTTTCTAAATATTACCGTTTTATCTTTGACTGTAGAAAGACACATGAGAAGAATGAACCGACTCTTACAAGTGAGTTTCATTTCATGCCTAGTGTTATTGGAATAGAATGGGGGTTCAAATATCTTTGGAATTAAAATCTCCTCTCTATTTGGCGCTATATTGGCAAAGAAAAAGTACTCCAGCAACAGGAGTTGTTTGAAATGGGGGAAATTACGTTTGATTTCATAAAAATGAAAAAAAAAAGAGACATGTTTGCTGATTGTAATTTTTTGATGACGTGAAGATTATGTAGATATTGCATGCGTTTTTACTAAGACTTGCTTTTATGTTTTAGCAATCTGAATTTTTGGAATACACATGGCAGCGAATGAAATTGTCATCTGCCACAGATAGTCATTTACAAAGGTATAATCTACACTCCGGGAATCATTGTGGGGTTCAAAAACATAGAACAAGGAAGCTGACACCGAAATGTATGTTGGGAAATGATACATTGTCAAATAATCTAAAAAATGCAAGTTTAAAAAGTGGCGCTCAGGCTAAAATTTGCACTAATCTGATTTTTATAATTATAGTTGAGTCATATTATACTCGAATACCTCAATTATTCGGACTTTCTAAAATCGGGGCGTTTTCATCCACTTTCCCATGTATTATTAAATTCAGTATTCAATAATGCATTGTACGTATTAAAATGGATGTATATGGTGTCGTGCAACCGGCCCATAACTTGATTCTAATTGATAGATTTGAAAACGGTTGTCTTTGTTGTCTTTGTTTCACAGCACACAAGCCTCGACGTCCGAAAGAACCTGTGAAGAGTCTACTTCTAGGATCATTCCATCACCACCATCACCAACATCAACAACAAAAGTAACAGATAAGACAGTAGAACCTGCTGATGATCCCGCCATCAAAAGTAAAACACTTCAAGTCTTTAACTCGTTAGAGAAAGAAAATAAGGAAAATGGAAAAATTGATTCTGAGAATGAGGAGAAAAAGGATGAAGAATTAAGCGAAGAAAGTAAAAAAACGAGTAAAAAGAGGAAACTAGCAAACGAAGTGAAGGGGGAAAAGGATAAAGCGAAAAAGAGAAATACGAAAACCCTTCAACAAGTAGCACATTGACCTTCTAATAAGCCTGAAGCGAGATGACATTTTACCCCCGTCTCTATACCATAATAGTTTTTAAAATTCTTTCATATAAATTTTTGATTCCTTAGAGAATACAGGAACAATAGTCATAATTAAAGAACAAAAGCAGTTTGAAAAGGATTATGGTCTCGAGACGGGGGTAAAACGTCATCTCGCTTCAAGTTTATCAATGTATGAATATGAAACAAGGCAACATCATTGATGTAAAATAAATAGAGTGCCGTGATTTTACTTCGCCCGTGAAACAAGTTGTATTACTTATTAACTAACAATCAAAATAAAACAAAAAAGTGATGGGATTAGTCTCTTCTACTTTGTATTATGCTTACTGTTCATTTATCAGTTGATATTTTCCTTGTTTTGCAGATATTTAAATATTTTAGCACTGTATAAACCTAATAACGTCGGGTTCAAAAAAAGGTTATATCATCAAAGCTAAGACCGAAGGGGATCATGGGAAGACAAGCAATTATGCTAATGTCATGCGTATTGCAGTTTTCCCTTCCTGAGCAAATTTTATGCATCATGTCTTTGGCATGTTGTTAATCTAGGTCGACCGACTTTGCTCTACCGTGCATTTTTGTATGTCTATATGCAAATATAATACTCATTTCGGAGTACCCAAAATCCTTTTTGGTCTTAGCTTCGATGATATGACCTCGAACCCGACTACGTTTTTTCAATTAGGCGTAGTGTAGTACAGTATAAATGTCTTTCTGAAAATATAATCGCGCCCCAATGCGCCCCACGTTATACCTCAGTTTTCTGGATTTCAAAACTGTGCTCTTGTAGTCTGATTTTCAACGAAGCCTCATTTAATAGAACTGTCATTGACTGCAATGACAAGCAGCCCTGAAGTAAAAAAAAAAGCAAATTAAACTTTGATATCGTTTTAAAAAAGCTACACTAAAAAGTGTAATGCATTTTATTATGTAAACTATAGTTGTTTACAAAGATTTCTACAACTGAGAAATTTCGTATTTCAACACATGTAAAAATACGATAATTTTCACATGTAAAATTATAACCAATCAGTTTGCAGTATTCTGTGACGTCATTGCTCTCACAGGCGCGGGAAAATCACAACGGTCGGCAGCTTTGTCTCGTATGTGGTTGCAAATATTGCTCACTGGATCGATAATTTTGTTAAAATTATCGAAAATTAAGTTCAAAAACATGGCTGAAAGGTTTGTCACATTTGATTTACAGGACGTCATAGATTTTATCGAGGAGGAGGAAAATGCAAACAACAAAAAAAGACAAAGAACGACCTGTCGCTTATTCAGTTATTTCTCACAACTGAGAAGGAGACTCGACCGTTTGAAGAGATTTCCCCTCAAGAACTCGACTCGCATTTGTCCAGATTTTTGCTATCAGTCAGAAAGAAAAATGGTGAGGAATATGAACCAACAACCCTACGAGGGTGAACAGTGTAGAGTTGAACTTGATTTGGGTTTGTTTATTAGAGACCGTATTTATAAATTCGAATGTCGAATTGAACTTTGTATTTGGGATGTTTTCTACAATAAAATTCAATTGTTTTGAAAAAAAATACAGTGCTATGGTTTATATAATAAACAGAACGCTTGGAGATATGGAAGTTATCTTCTCGTGTTCAAATTTGATATCTCGCTCGTTCGCTGCGCTCACTTGTGAGATATCAAATTGAACACTCGAAGATAACTTCCATATCTCCGCGCGACCATGTATTATTCTCTATATCTTTGGTCTTATAATTCTTTAAAAGCTAAAATGATCTTGGTTTTCTACTTTACAAATTATGCACTTGGTGTTTTGATTAAAGCAATAATTTTGAATGCTAGTTTTATAATTCAAGTACATTTTACTACAAAATATTCCGATATCCTATATACAAACAATTAGTAGTGAAAAAAGTATTATGAAAGGCTCAAAACATGGAGATTGAACTAGGAGATTGATGTACTCTGGATCCTAACGTGTTGCATATTACTGGTATTGCACAATACACCAGTAATGCATTGCGATCGGAGTGCGAACACTCCTGGACTTAGAGACACTAGAGTCTATTAACTGTTTTCTGTCTATGGACCAAACAAACAAAGATACGAATGTCTATTGTGGGTATTTATGGCTACGTATGCACTGTTTAGTGTCTATTTGCGTGTAGTCTATTCTGTCTATTGGCCAAACAAAGACACGAGTATCTATTTATGGCTATATGTATACACTTATTTCAATGAAGTTAGTCACCAAAAACCTAGAAAGCTATGATCGCTGATAACCATGGGAAATATTTCATACCCAACAAGTAAATGCTTTTGACACAAACTGTTCACAGGATGTCCAGAGGAGGTGAGACTGTAACTAGTAGAAGATGTGCAAGTCCATCAACAGTTATCAAGCGGTTGAAACATGAAAAATGTATCTACCCATAATCCTTGCCGGTCTCAGCTTTGTAGCTTTTTTGGTGATTAACTTTATTGAAATAAGTGTATATACTGTGTAGTCTATATGTGTTTTTTCGGTCATGGACAAAAAATCAAAGATGCGACTGTCTCTTGTGTCTATAATGTTTATATACATACACGGCCTAGTGGCTGTTCTCGATGGAAATGTCTATTGACACGTGTCTATAAACATACCAAATAGAAACTCAAAATACACGTGTGTTTATTGTGTGTATTCTTCAATATCTCAGCTTAGAGAGTTAGAGACATTAGATTATGGAGGTGGGGCAATTGCGTAAATCCCCCCCAAAAATATCGGAAAAGGACTAGCTATACTTAGGAAAAACATATCGCGCAACCTCTCCTTTCTGAAAAATATCAAGCAAACACAAAAAAAGTGCGTTTGAAATTGTTTTTTAAACATAATACACAAAGAGAACTTTTTCATGATATACTATTCTTATAGCCGATCCCCCTCCAACTCCCCATGCCCCCAAACTAAGGGCCGCTACGCAGGCTACTATTTTTATGGACCACGTCTATAAATACATGTGAGTTGAGTTTTGTAAAAATCAACATGTTAGTTGAGCGTGCTGCAAAAATCAATGTGAGTTGAGTTCGTGTAAACATGGTAGTTAAGTGTTGCAAAAAACAACATTTCTATTTTTCATTTATATGTATAAATTTTATGAAGTCGTTTTGAAAGCGAAACTATGTGAAAAGTGTATGTTCTGCGGAAAATAAAAATTATTTTTTTAAAAATCTGAACATTAATAGCATTTTCCAGAAAATGTGAGAGAAAAACTGTGGTATATAGAGCGCCTAACAGGCACTAAACGTCTCAGGGCCATTTAGATCGATTCGATTCGTTCGCTCACTTTAGACTATTTTCGCTTACATTTAGATCGATCACGTGATCTAAATTAGAGCGGCTGGAGAGGTGGTTTATTTTAGATCAATTTTAACTAACCCGATCTAGCTGCTAATGTGAACGATATCGATTCATATTACGTGGATCTATTTTCAGTACTTCTACTGAACGGTAGCTTTTCGCCCGGCAAAGCGGACGCTTGCTCGCGTTGTCTGCATGCTAGCCGAAATCGGTTTTGCCAGCCTGTACAAAAATTGCATTGTTTTTACCATTACAAAAATGGCTAAAAGAAGACAAACTTGGAGTTTTGAGGAAACAAACTTGTTTCTTTATGTTTGTAGTGAATCTAAAATTAAAGCAATGATAGAAGATTGCCCTATTGAAATTGAAATATTGAGGCATTTGTAAAGGACTTTGCTAGCGCGAAATATCAGAATGTCCTCGTTAACATCTATTGTATGTATAGACAAAATAGACACTATTAGACCCCAGACAGTCAATAGAAATGTATTGTGTAATACATAATAGACACATGCTGTAGAAACATGATTTTGAATTTTTTACTTTTTGATTCATTAAAAAAGGACCATACTTCCAGACATCGAGTGCTGAACCGTCGTATGGCAGCGCGAAGCATTTACGGCTACGCCAGAGATTTCGGCCCCGACACCGCTATATCCAGTGACTAATCAGGAAGCTCGGCCGAAGCCTAAGGGAGAGGTTAGTCGGCCCCGAGACCGTAGATGACTAACCACTTGCTATGACCAGCAAACTCAAAAATGTTGATGGTGACGCTGATGGCTTTGAACAAATATTCACTCTTTTCCATGTGGGATGCGTCAAGAAAACTAAAAAGAAAGTGCATCATAGTAAAATAGACTTTTTATGCATATTGTATGTATTCTGCACTATTGTACCTCGCTAGTATAGCATCAGCATACAGTATACAGTATACTCTACTGAATAATGTAGAAACGTAGCGAAACGTTGAGTGACAAGAAAGTTTTGTCTTTAAAAGCAATTTTGAATATGTTGGAAAATTCACGGAAGAATAGCACTTTGAGCATAAAAGCAACTAGCAAAAAACTTCCAATGCATTATAAGACCCCGTCCACACTAATGTGTTTTCGTTTGAAAACGCAGACATTTCGATGCGTTTTCCACACTAAAACGATCGAAAACGATGAGCATAAAACGCTCGAAAACGATGAGCGGTAATTAAAACACGCATTATCCATTGATTATCCCAACGAGATAATGTAGGCATATCATACGTTATCCCTGCGTTATCCCAGGTAGGATAACTCGGTAAAACCTGCATTATTTCTTGATTACGAGATAAATAAGGTAAGTTATACGTTATCCCTGGGTTATCCCAGTTGGGGTAATTCTGTAATATTGTGGAACCAAACTAATTCAGAGCGAATTTTGGACAATTTTGTTCTCGCTCGCTTCGCAAAACAAATGCGTCAATTTAACTGTATTTTTCATATAATGTACTTTAATTATCCTAGATTCTAACAGTGTATTTTATTTTAAGATTATTTAAATGTTTAGCCTATTACGGCCGAAAATCAAACAGTGCTATTTTTAGTTTTTGGCTTTTTTCTCCTCATCCCCAGGTACGATTTTTCTGAAATTTTCAGAATCTTATACCTAGTACTATTGCAGCCTGTGTATAAATTTGGATGGAAAGTCTTGGGCAGAAAAAAAGTTATGACGCCGCTTGCAAATTCGATCCAAAATTTGAAGCATATAAGACATCGCGCTTTAGAAACATTCCCATTGAATGGATTGCCTTGAAGTTTTCACATACCTATTTCCAAGTATTGCGGATGAGCCTTACGAAAAATCAGCATCAAATCTTAAAAACTCATCGAATAAATGATTTTTTACTAATTGTCGTTGTAAACCTCAAATATTAGAGTTTTGCTAAAAATCACATTTTCGCCTTTTTCTTCAAAACGGCTCCAAGTTTTTTCTTTAAACTTCCTACATCAATAGACCAGAGCTTTATCTAGATGTTAGTGAAATTTCTACAGCTAGATGTGGATAGGACGAGCTGTAGAAATTTCTTTTTTTTAGCAAAACTCTGGGAATGTTTCTAAAGCGCGATGTTTCATATGCTTCAAATTTTGGATCGAATTTTCAAGCAGCGTCATAACTTTTTTTCTTCCCAAGACTTTCCATCCAAATTTATACACAGGCTGCAATAGTACTAGATGATAAGATTCTGAAAATTTCAGAAAAATCGTACTTGGGGATGAGGAGAAAAAAGCCAAAAACTAAAAGTAGCACTGTTTGATTTTCGGCCGTAATAGGCTAAACATTTAAAAAATCTTAAAATAAAATACACTGTTAGAATCTAGGATAATCCAAGCACATTATAAATATGAAAAATACAGTTAAATTGACGCATTTGTTTTGCGAAGCGAGCGAGAACAAAATTATCCAAAATTCGCTCTGATTAAGTTTGGGTCAACCTTAAAGCGGAGCTCCAAATAGGCAAAGGGAACTCAATTTAGATTAAACTGAAAGGTGATAGTCAAAATCGTGCAATAAAATCTCCGAATATGTTTTTAAATCCTTTTTGTATTTCATCCAGCATTAAAATAATTTACCTTTAAAGATATTGAATTTTTTGAAAGAAAGTCTTCATTAGGAAAGTTGGTTAAAAAGAGAAAGTCTATACGATAGTTGGTTAACTGACAACCTAATTCACTTGAAGATTTATAATCTAAATAAAGGGCGAATATTTGTCGTAGTATACATAGAGGATATCATAACATGGGCGCGCGAAGATACGAATTTTATCTTCGAGTGTTCAATTCATATCTCACTGAATTGAACACGAGAAGATAAAATTCGTATATCCAAGCGGCCATGTAATGTTCTGTTTATTACATAGATATCGATGAAACTTAAATAAAACAAAAGCTCAAAAATTCTTTATTTATTTAACAAATAGATCAGGCTTAGCTATGCTCTATGTTCGAGTGATTTCTATAAAGTTTTGAGTGTTCTACAGCTCCAGTCGTGTTTTATCAGAGAACAGAACATAGCTAAGCCTGATCTATTCGCTTTATATGATAAATTTTTACGAAAAAAATAGCGTAAAATTTCAAAAAAAAGATTTGTTTACAAAAAGAGCGCGCGTCTGTCGTCAAACTTACGCAAACAAACTTGATCTATGCGAGGATTGGCTAAAAACGCGACCTATGGCTATTTGATTGGTCCAATTTTGACAGGTAATGACAGATCTGTACAGACTGGCATACAACTGGTTTATCGCATTTGTTCAACAAGAAAGGAGAATTGCTTGTAAATTTTAGCAAACATGAAAGCCAAAGAAAACAAGCATTTAACTGCTAGAAGAAATGAAAATTCAAATACTGAAGAGTTTGAAAAATGTTTTCAAAGTTCAGATCGTTAAATGGACATTTAACCTGTACAAACACTCAAGAAAACCAGCTTATGAACACTTTGAATGCCAAGGAGCTGAGAGACGAGGAGCCGATTTTGATCTTCAAAATTGGAAGAAAGCTAGCAGTGCAGTACTTGGAAAACTTGTTTTTTTAGTTGACCCTGAACTATAGTAGTGTAGGTAGTATTTTGTACTCGTAGTCTCGGGCTATTGGAAAACAAATTACCGGGTAAAAAAATTACCGTAAATTAGCGTTAAATTGACGATGGTAGTTGTAAAGTAAGCTTAAGCATAACAAGCCGCAAGGCCGTTTTTTTGGTGAATATTTGTGCCAGCATGTTCCCAGTATCACTATGGTTACTACCACAAATTCTAGTATCGTGTCAATTGGATTAACACTTCGATACAAAGCAGCGTAATATGATCAAATAGCAGTGCTGTTATTCTCTTTACCTCTTCGCATTTTGTTCTAACTATGAAATGTTTTATAACTACGATTAGAGATTAGAAATTTAAAATGTGGCCTCTCACAGAATTACGGGCGAGCCACCTGAGCAATTCCGTTGCTTTCGGGCGAGCCGCCTGAGAAAGCAAAGAGAGAGGGTTCCATTTTCTAACTACTATAAAAAAAATTAAAACTAGACTACGATCGAATATAAATTTAAAATGTAGCCTCTCACAGAATTACGGGCGAGCCACCTGAGCAATTCTGTTGCTTTCGGGCGAGCCGCCTGAGAAAGCAAGGAGAGAGGGTTCCATTTTCTAGCTATATATTAAAAATTTATTACAGAAATATAACATTAATTTGCGCGGGAACATATGCAGCAACAATGCAGCATTTATTGTCAAATTTAAAGAACATCTTATCATAAAAGCTAAGGCTATATATTCAAAATTGGCATGCACGAGTGTGAAGGATCTTCTATAGCTATAATTTTGACGTATTCGACAGAAAGAGCATCTCTAAATAGGACATAACATCGAATTTTTTGCCAGACTTCAGTTTTCGCGCCAATTTATATTATTAGACGTTTGGCCTAGAATACGATCATATATCATCAACTATACTCTAAATTCCTGGATCAATACCATCAAACACTAAGTAAAGGTTCTTCTTGAAACATTGCTGTACCATAATCTACTCTGGAATTTTCTGCTAGATCGAAAATGTGAGCTTTGAGCCGAGAATCATGTTGTACATTACCAAACGCTGACCATTCGACGGCATATTTCGAACAACATAGATCAATTTCATGATCAGAATAGCATCGTGTAGATTCCATTAGCTGTCCAGTATATTTAGTAACGATCTACAGCGATCGAATTCATTAAAATCGGCTGTTAACCATGGAGGTACCGGCATAGGATAGCAGAGCAACATAATCATTCTAATACAATCTTAAAGTAAACACTGCTTCGGTCTAAGGTGGATACCCTGCTGTGGCACAAACGCCTCGCCCACCACAAGTATCGCCAAAAAAACGGGCTTGCGGCTTGTTATGTTCTTACGATAGATTTGTTCATTCTTGTTAGACTATGAAAAAAATTTCAAATTATTTTTTGACTTCTCTAACACCATCACGGTCAAGCAAAAAGCTTCTAGTTTAGCGAAATAAGGTCATTGTAATAGTCGCAGCACAAGCGAAAAAAAGCTTTACTCGTCGAAATGTAGTACCAATCAAATGTGCTTCAAAACGACATATTTTCCTTTTTTAGAGGAAAGACATAATTCTTGATGAAAATAAATGAATATTTTAAATTTAAAATGTGAAAATGCTTGAAATTGAAAAGCCGAATTCCTGTTTTGTATTTTCTATGTTTAATTTTGTATAGAAAACATGGTTTTGACGTCATATCTATGTTTCTATACTCTGATAAAACAGCTTTTCAGCCAATCAGAGCGCGCGTTCGTGAAAATCTATTATATAAAATATAATAGAATCCTTTGCTTTCTATTGTTTAATTATCACTATTTAGTGCTGAAAATTAGTATTTGTTTCACGGATTTAGTATGAGCATTCTACTATGTCAACAGCGATATCTTCACGTGTGAAAGATAAGGTATCTTCCACTGGTGAAAGATATCAAGTTTTCGACACTAGAGAAAACCTGGTATTTCATCGATATCTATATAATAAACCTATTTATTATATAATTACCAATGAAATATCTATTTTTCTCTATTTCGAAAAATTGATATCTTCACACATGAAAATAACATGTTATTTTCACGTGTGAAAATAACACCATTGCGATGGCTATTCAAAAATACACGGAAAGAATTGCCTGAAAAAGCCAAAACATACTTCATTGATAATTATATAATAAACAGAATATTACATGGGCGCTTGGAGATACGCAATTTATCTTCTCGTGTTGAAAATCTCTCACTCGTTCGCTGCGCTCACTTGTGAGAGATCTTTTCAACACTCGAAGATAAATTTCGTATCTCCGCGCGCCCATGTAATATCCTCTATATATCAAAAAACGTTGTCATCGCCAAAGGCGAAAGGCAATACTAGGCGATTGGCGAAAAGCGATAGGAGATAGGTCATTCAAGATACAAGAATAGCGCTAGCTGATATAATTTGTGTTTCTGCTTCTTATTCTCGTCAAGAACCTGGACCTTAGTGCTGAGACTGATTCAAAAAGTTGTATTGAAATTGAAATTTATAGTCGACAAAACCATTTCCATGTCGGAAACACCTATCGCCCATCGCCTTTGGCGATGACAACGTTTTTTGAAATAGGTGTATAATACTTTTTTATATTTCGACCATTTGTGTCTATTCTGTCTATTGAGCAAACAAACAAAGGCACCAGTGTCTCGTGTGTCTATTTATGGCTATGTATACACTATTTGGTGTCTATTTGTGTCTATTCTGTCTATGGACCAAACAAACAAACAAAGACACGAGTATCTCGTGTGTCTGTTTATGGCTATGTATACACTATTTAGTGTCCATTTGTGTCTATTCTGTCTATGGACCAAACAAACAAGGATACGAGTGTCTATAATATCTATTTATGGCTAGGTGTAAACTGTTTAGTGTCTATTTGCGTGTAGGGTGCAAATAATATAACCGCGAAACTTTAGTAATGCTAAATAGCACAATTTCATTCAAATTCCCTTGTTTTCTATTGTTTAATTAGCACTCTTTTGTACTATTTAGTAATTAGTGTTTCACCGATTAATTGTTTACACTCTATTCTGTCATGGGTCAAACAAAGATACGAAGTGTATATTTATGGCTATGTATATGTCGGTTGTATAGTGTCTATTTGTGTTTTTTCGGTATATGGTGACAAAAAAAAAAAAAAAAAAAAAAAAACAAAGATGCGACTGTCTCATGTGTCAGTTATGTTCATAATATACGTGTGTTTATATTGTGTGTATTCTTCAATATATTAGCTTAGAGAGTTAGAGACATTACATTATGGAGGAGAGGTGGGGGAATTGCGTAAATCCCCCCAAAAAAATATCGGAAAAGGACTAGCTTCACTTACGAAAAATATATCGCGCAACCTCTCCTTTCAGATAAATATCGAGCAAACACAAAAAAAGAACGTTTGAAATTGTTTTTTAAACATAATACACAAAGAGAACTTTATTTTGTATCTATTTATAGCTACGTATACACAGTCTAGTCTCTATTCTGTGTATGGACCAAACAAACAAAGATATGAGTGTGTATTGTGTCTATACATATGGCTATGTATATACAGTCTAGTGTCTATTTGTGTTTTTTCACAATTTAATACGTGTGTGTAAAAACTGAGCTTTTCAGGAAAAGAAAAAAACGTCCGGCCTACGTGTCAAAACTGGCTAATTTATTACAAGCTAGTGAAAGCTTTGCGGCTTACGATTGGATGAGAACCAACAATGTGGCAGTTGATTGACAGACATATCACAGACGCGTTGATTAACCAAATGCCATAAATAAGAACGTTTCAGCCTAAACGAATGGTGTTGTAAAAATGGCCGACCTACAGATCGTTTTTCGCAATGGCCAGAAATTTCTTGAAAATCGACGCACTATTCTGCTAGGAATCAGCCCTGGGAATCCACATTACTACAAAAAGGAGAACTTACAGAAGCTGTTCTCCTTGGTAAAAGACAAATCAGATAAGGTATGACTTTATATTAATGGTCCTGAAGTTAATCCTGATAACAAAGCAACGCAAACTGTCAAACGAGCTCATTTGAAGCTGAAGGCTTGATTACTATTTCATCATGTTTTTGTTTTTTGGTGCTGTTATTCCTTCCCGATAAACTCACTGAACATAATTTCAAAGCAGTTGGTTCAACAAACCCAGAGAAATCTGCTCGAGCCAATGTTAACAGGCTACGAAACAAATGCAAAGATGTCATGAAGCAAATCGGTTGTGATGAGGAAAAGTTCAGTTTTGTCAAGTGGGTTGAAGACGTGGAGCCTTGTCCTGCCTACACCGAAGCTTTTCAGTCCATCAGGGATCTTTACCAAGAAAACGAGAAGTTTCGCTTCGATATACAAGAAATGACACAGTCTGCCCTGACATCGATTCAAAAAAACCGTGAAAAGGTACCCGACGCACCAGCACTGCCTGATGATACCTCAGTCATAGATATAGAAGAAGGGGCCATATTCCTGCAGAAGGAGATAGCATTTTTTATGACACTGCCCAGAATTTACGCGAACTGTGAGGAATTCGTCTTCGTGTATCATCTCCCTTGCCCAGTTTTAGAGAAGTATTGTTGTGGGGTTTATGATGGTATTGTAAAACCTTTTATTGGAATTGTTGTTGTGCATTAAACTAGTGCCGGGCAGAACCCCATTGGACTACTTTGTTGTTGTTGTTGGTGTTTGGTTGGGGGGTGGTTGTGGGGGGATTTGGAGAAATGAAAATGTTACCTTAAGTACCCATGGTCAAGACAATGTTAACGCAAATTGTTTAAAATAAATCAAGTTAAATTAAGTTGTTTGCACCGTTATTCATGCGATACTTTTCATTGAATGTGGTATGTGCATGATGTAGTAATCAAGTCAGTGAGTCCACCTGTTAAAAATTACTTATACACCTTATTCACGCGAGCTGATTTCTTAGAACAGAATCAAAACCGGGATCCTTCTTGATCCCTCTTGGATCCTCTTTTAGCCAATCAGAATGGCGAAACGAATGTCTTACATGTAAAAAAAATCGGTTTATCCAATCACAAAAGAGCTATCAAGACGTATCGCTATTTCGGCAACTTTGTCGAGCTTTGTCGTTGTTCTTTCTTTCGTTTTTTCTTTATTTTCACCTCAAAATATATTAGCGAGATGGCTGAGGCCCCATCCACACTATGCCAGATAAATTTGAATCCGCAACTTTCACATCGAAACCGAAAAAAAGTTTCCCGTCCACACATGAAAACGGATAAAATGTTTCGCGTCCACACTAGTCCGATCAGAGGCGGCAAAAACGCTTCATTGCACATCAGAGCATGTGCATCGAAGCTGAAATTGAGCCTGCGGCGAATTTTTAGCCTTCCCGCTATGTTATTTTCGATGACAATCATGATGTCATCATATTCGAAAAATTTCGGGTACGAAATGTTCTCCGTCCACACTAATACGCTTAGCCGGCGTTTTTGAATTGTTCCACTCTGGAGACCGTATTCGAAAAAAATCGTTTCCGGTGAAGAATTGTTCCGGATTCGCCCGGACTAGTGTGGACGGTTCATTGAGGAACAAAAAAACAAGAATATTCTCTCCAAAACACGAAGAGATGTTGGTTTATTGACTGAGTTCCTAAAAGAGAAGAACGAAGCAAGAGAAATCCAAGAAATTCCACCAGAAGAATTAAATAACCATATCAGCGAATTCATTATTGCTGTTGGGAGAAGGGACGGCGAAGAATTATAATTCAATTCTTCCTGCAACAGGTCCTTTTATTGGAGCAGTCTTTCATGGAGGACAATTTAATCTAACGATAAATACTGTAAACAAGTCGCCAAACACTGCAGATGGTTTCGTTTCTACAGCACATAGCTACACGAACGCATTAAGCGAGTTTTCGAGTCGTCCGACGATGATGACAGCCCACCGGTACAGTGACGTGTTTGTTGAATTTTACTTGCTAATATAAGCAAAACTTTACTTGTAATTGAAATTTTTGATTGGTGGTTTACTGGACTTTTCCATTTTGGTCCTTTAGGGACCGGTCATTATTTAAAGGCGGGCACACACAAGGGAGCTTCCTCCCGCAACACGCTCCCGCAGGTTGTTGCGCGGCAATAAAAGTTTAACACAAGGGAGCTTGCTCCCGAAACACGATTCTGCAACAGATTTGCTCCTCAAGCTTGCTCCATCATATTTATCATTTAATATGATATGAGGGAGCAAAACCCGGAAGCAAAAGTTTTGTTGCGAGACATTTTTTCCCGCGTGAAATCTTTGGTACAGACGAGGGAGCTTAGTTCCGGGAGCGTGTTGCGGGAGCAAGCTCCCTTGTGTGTGCCGGCCTTAAAGTCGGGGGGGGGGGAGTGTTTTTGATGCAAAAAAAATTTCAGGCCCCAACCTAATAGCATTCATGTTTTTCGGGTACCCCCCTTCAATCGTTTAAAAAATTCTCCCCACCCCCCTCCCCCCCCTCCGACTTAAATAATGACTGGCCCTTAGCACGACTTTAAAATTTTAAGTATGATTAATAGTTGCTTAATTATTGACTTACAGCGCAACGCGCAAAAGTATGACCACATTTAATGTATTCGCACCAAATAAAGCCCGAGCATAGAAGTGTGCAAATACGTTAAATGTAGTCATACTTTTGCGCGTTGCGCTGTAGCCATTTTTCTCAAGTTTGTTGTGAGCGAGTTCTAGGCTAGGAGATCCTGGACAGCGATCGAGAGAAAGAAGAAAATACATCAGTTAACAAACAAAGAAAGAAGATTAAATCAGCCAAAAACACACAACTTTGAGACAAGCATTCATTTATTTATCCTTTATTTCACACGTACAGAAAACATTCTGTAGTAAACGGTCGTGCAAAAAGGTGCTAATATAGTAACTCAAGTGAGAGTAATAATGTGAAGTATGAGACCTATTTAGCTTTGTTGTTTGTTGCTTTCGAGCGGTACTGGATTACTCACTCATGTGATCTAAAATGGACAATTTGCATACGAAGCTAAAAAGGTCAATGGTCCCTCTTATAGTTCCCTGCGGCATCTTGAAAGGTATCCGTGCCTTTGCATCGACGCGAGACGAACGGTGAGCTTGCTTGCCTTTTTAAGGCCGATTTAGACGGTACGATGTTCGCCTACAACTATCGTATACAACACGCTCGCGTCTGTCGTAGGCGACGTAGGCTTGATTTACACGCTACGACTCGAGTTGTAGGATGGCGCGAGCGTGTTGTATACGATAGTTGAAGGCGAAAATCGTACCGTCTAAACCGGCCTTTAAAACACCTTGGACAATAATTCACATGTCTTTATCATTGCAAGCTCACCGTTCGTCTCGCATCGATGCAAAGGCACGGCTACCTTTCAAGATGGCGCGGGGAACTGTGAAGGGGACTTTTGAAACAATGTTCAGAAACTCAGATAAACAAAAAAGGTATACACACCAATGAAACTCGTTATCATTCCAGCCATTATTAGAGGTTATTTTAACAATCTCAATGCTTCACAAGGTGCATTGTGTGTTTGTGAGGTAAAGATACATATCCACTTTCATTCTTCTTTACTTCCTTTGTTTGCCACTGGTTTTTCATTGACCTGAGATGGAAAAATAATAATCAAAATGTAGCAGAGGTTCAACTACAATTTTGCATTCTTCCACTAGTTTAGACTTTTTGCAGACTGGTTATCGTGACGTAGGATAAAAGTATGATATGCCGTTTCATTGTAATGATTTTGCATAAGAATGGTCATTGTATGCACGAGAATCAAGTTACGACAATATTTAAATTAAAGCGTATATTGTTTAGCCAAGCTATGAAAATATATAACGTCCAGGGCCCGGTTGTACGAAGCCTGGATAGCACTATCCGGCGGATAAATCCTTATCCAATGGATAGGTCGATGCTATTATCCAATAAATTTATCCACTGGATAAGATGTATCCGTCGGATAGCGCTATCCAGGCTTCGTACAATCGAGCCCTACTGTATAAAAAGTGTACGTATTGAAAACTTACGGCACTAATACAAAGAACGTACGTAAAAGGATGCCGTATTGAAAGTAAAGAATTTCAATTCACGACAATAGATATTTTACACTGCAAACTACATAGCTATCTAATGGAATTGGAATATGATGGACAAAGAGTTGTATTAACCCTTTTGATGAAGCTTATTAACATTACAATAAACAGAATTGAAAATAATTTGTTTAGTATTTCCTCATGAGAATTACGGAGCAATAATTGGATCAATGACGTCCTGTAGGAATATGTTTTGTGTGAAAACCTTCTGAACGTCGACAATAGATCTTAGGTACCATTTTCATGGAGATCGAAATTTTATGTTCGGTTCTCCAAATTGAATGGCTGTGATGTCACATGCAAGGGGTCTATTAGGCTCGAGCCTGCGGCGCTCGGGCTAGTTATATGGCTTATTGCTTCCGTTCTCTGTATTTAACTGTAACTTTAACATGGTGGAATTATTATTTTCAAAATACTATGGAGCGAAAGTTGGCATGAATAGACCTTTTTGGCATAGATGTAATAGATAAAAGAGAAAGAAAATAAGAATAATAAAAAATAAATCAGAACTTAGTGGCATTTCTAAGGAGTAGTTCTTCCTCCAGTGAATTCCAATTGAGATTTAGAAGTTCATTTTCACGGAGGAAGGAAAACCGGAAAAAAAGCTCTCGAAATACAGGAGAGAACCGAAGAACAGCTCTACTCACGTAAGAAATTGAAGAACCCGGGTCGTCTTGGTTAGAAGCGAACGCTCTCACAGCTACGCCACCCATCATGCTTCACGTAAATATGTTTCCTTTTCGTAGGAATGACCTCCATTCATTCCTTATGCATGTATAGGAACATAACAATATTTAATTCGATTGAGATCAATAATGCTCTTCTCAAAGACTTGATTTTTTCATCTTAGATGGCCAAACCAAACCTTCAAAAGATTTTGCCCGATCATCTGAAATTTTGAAGGCGTAGTTGTACTCCTTTCCATAACATATACATAGCGAGTGAGAGGCAAATTTTCAAACGGTTCAAAACCCCTGAATAACACGATTTCATGCCAGTAACAAAATGTTTCTCTAGTATCAAACACGTTCTTAGAGGCTTTATTGAAAAAATATATAGCAATTTAAGACCTCCTGAAAGCATATTATCAAATCACATGAAATTTCAATGGTTCGCTCAAAATAGCTGTTAACGTCACATCCCTCTTACTCTTATCATAGAATATGACTTAAGACAATCTAGATACATGTATGTGTCTATGTCTGTGTTGGCACTTGCATTTTTTTGCAGCAAGTTTTTTCTTAGCGTCTTTTCCATACTTCTCCCAACGTTCCGCTACTCGTAGAACATTTTCGGTCCAGAACTGAGTCAATAATCATCACAGAGATCTGCCATTGTCATTGCATCATATTTATGTTTGCTTTGCACGGTACAAAGATTATCTTTCATCAACTGGCTACACTCGATGGTACACTTGCCTCCTGTACATTTTGTGGTTGACAAAAATCCATTGCGTTCTCCTGAATCAGATCCTCCACCTGCCCTTCCCTTTACTCCAAAATACATGTTTTCTTCGTATTGTCGGATGTAGATCCATTCAAAGGCCCATTTGACGAAACGAACGTAATAATCTGAGTTTTGAGCGATCAGGGCTAAGGTATGCTTGTAGATTTCACAAGATTCATCTCCAACTTTATCTTTGTAACTGTTGGCAAGTGCCTCTAAGGCTACAAGATGCAGAGTAGCATAGTCACGGAATGGGATGAGTCCAATTTCAAGCTTCTTCACCTCATCGTAAGTGGGAGCCCAGAAATAACCTTTACCTTCGTACTCTTTCATCCACTGCCAGGTAGCAATATATCTGAAATAAAAATGTGGGTCGTACTTTTGCTTGCCACTTGACTGTTTCTCTTCTAAGAGTTCTTGTAAGGGCTGAAAATGGAAACGAGCACTTACGATGTCTTCCTCTGCATCTTCTTGACATTGATTTGGGTCTCGTCCTGGTCGATGATTTGCGCATCTAGACCATTTATCAAATAGTTCTTTGTAATTTCTGGTCATGATCAGTCTCTCAAGTTGCAAAGTTTGTACATCGATGTAGTCTTGCAACTGACTCATTCTTTCATTCACCTCTTCAGTCAGAAGTTCTACTGATTTGAAAGCCTTGTCCAGGACGTCAGTAGGGCTAGGACTACTAGAAACATACCCAGAACCAACAGCCATAATACCCAAAGCTGCAGAAACCTGGGGCGATCCCTTAAGTGTTACAGCTACAGCATCGATGACGCCCAGTGTAGCAGCCGTCACACCTCCAATAGTCAAGCGCAGTATCAAGGACACTCGTTTCAAATTTGGCAGGTGGTACTGCGTATATCTTCATTATTTTAGGAAGATTTCCACCAGGCTTGTAACCACCGAAATAGCATTGTGAGCTTTGTGTCTTGGCTTCAGCAGCTGGAAGCAGGATAACGAAAATGGATATCACGGTAGTAACGTATGGAAAGCTCGATTTAGCAGTGGGTGGCGACATTTTTCTAGGCTATGAAACGAAAGAACATCAATTAGTATAGGTAATAGGGCTACATGCTGTCCAATTTGGAAATAATTGGTTGAAAAAAATTCCGAGGACTGAAAAAATTGAAAGAGGCCAATAGGCCGAGTCCAATTTGGCAGTCATAGGAATTTTTTGCATTCAATTATTTCCAAATTAGACAGACATGTAGTCCTATTGCAGATTAATTATATCAAAGTTCCATCTCTACTATATTATCGTTTTTTACGCTAAAAAGGTCTTCAAAAAAAGCCCAATTTACTACTTCCTCCGCCATTTTGAAAAAAATTACAAGAAGAAAAAAAGTAAACAAGGCCGGCCGGCAAGCGAAAGTCGCGCGCTGATTGGTTCAAAGTCAATTTTTATTGTTTCTCCTGACTTTTGATTGGCTGATAAAATTACTGAGTAACTGGATAGTTTTAGCTCTTCCAAGAAAAATGTGAATGGAAACGATCCAAATTAATCTTTAATTTGGACAGAAAAGAGAATTTGAAAATAATACAATAGTTGCTTATATGGGATTATAAGAGGGATGATACAATTATCATATATACACCCACAAGCATACTTGTATAAAGGACGATGGGAGCTAGTTTCTTTCATCCATCCATCCATCCATCCATCCATCCATCCATCCATCCATCCATCCATCCATTCATCCATCCATCCATCCATCCATCCATCCATCCATCCATCCATCCATTTAAAAAAAATGTATCAGCATAATTCCTCTAATAACATACACGAAAAAATTACTATATTCTGATTAGCTTAGAGCAGTGTTGTTAAAACGTAATACAGTGCAAAAAGTGTAATTCAGTGTAAAAAAGTGTAATTCAGTGCAGAAAAGTGCAACGGAATTCTCGCTTTTGATTGGATAATCAACAATAGAAAATGATTTTAGCCAATAAGATGACAGATTTTTATTACGAAAAATTTGAGAAAAGTTTGAAGCAAATCGAGGGGGAAAATGGCAGCCATTTTATCTTAGGTAAAAGTAAGCAAAGATTTTACGGATTTTACTATCAAACAACTAAAAAACAGTTCAAAAAAGAAAACACAAGTAAAAGTACATCGTTATTGTTGAATATATGGAAAGAAATAGTGGGAAAAGAATGTATGACATGAATTGAGGGAAATGAGCCAGTCGATCTAAAGAAAATACTCGAGCGATTCTCGGCCGAAGTACAGCAAAAACTAAAACAGAAACGAAAAAAACTATGAGCAAGAGCATTAAACACGATGTGGTAAGTGCTTACACAATATTTTGGTCTACAAGGTCCCAAGCTGAGCCTCAAAGTTTTCTGAACTAACACGTTCAACAACTGTCAGGTAAATTTTGTTTTCGATATACATGCAACTCCAGTTAGATTTTTTCGTGCAAGTTATTAACAAGTAATAACACGATTTCTCGTTCAATTTGGGATATTTTGCACGAGTGTGTTTTTAAAAGAGCTGTAATTGCAGTCGACCTACGGTCTCGTGCAATTTCAGCTCTTCGAAAAACACACTCGTGCAAATTAATCGCAAATTGAACGCGAAGCAAGAGGGAAATTCCCTACATTTAATATATGCGACAGGGAAATTTAGTAAAAGACAAAGGATTTCTTTTTCTTCTAAATTTCCCTCATGATCTATGCATGCGGGAAATTCGGGTTTGTAAAGCCCTCGGAAGACAAAAGAATCCGAGGTGATCATAGTATTACTATACTTAAACACCCAAGGAGCCTCAGGAATACACCCTTATCACGTTAGCGTGGCATATTATGAAATATTATTCAAATTTGTCACATCGGTAATAGTAAAATTGCGAAGTTTCCTAAGATTGCCCTGAAACTGATGAGGATATGAATTTTTGAACCTATACATCTTTGCAAAGAAATGTATCGCAATAGCGCATCGCTTGCGTTAAAAGCCTCGTTTTCAGGTAGGGCACAAATTTATTTGCAAAAGTTCCAATTTTGTTTTAAAAAACCCTCTTTCTCTGCCAAATTAATTGAAAATAGCTTTACAAATCGCAATCCTGAAAATGTTACTAATAGCATTATTGTCCTCCCAAGTTGTAGTAGAGAGACTCTGATTTATATCTGTGATAGTTTAGCGCCAATAAAAAATAAATAAATAAAATAAAAAAATAAAATAAAAAAAGCGAAAATTCCGTGAATCTTTATCTCAAATAAACTGGGATAACTTATAATTGCTTCATAAGCAAATATAGGCGCTTTAAGGACCAAAATCAGTTTGTTGAATTTAAAGAGCACCAATCTGCTTAACGAAAGATAACACGCAGAGTTCCCCAGAGATCAATCCTTGGTCTTCGCTCTATTCTTTATACTTTACACAAAAATACTCAGATACTACACTATTTGCTGATGATACAAGTATATTTCTTCATAATAATAACCCAAATGAATTAATTTTCAAATTTTAAATGAGAACTTAAGTAAAATGTACGGATACCTGGATGAGCACAAATAAATTCTCTGTAAATATCAAGAAGACAAAAACAAAAACAAAAAAAAACAAAACAAAACAAAACAAACAAAAAAAAATCATTTAGAGCAAAAACGGAGTTTCTTGGTGCGTATATTGAAAAACACCTGACTTGGAAAACTCACATTGTTCTCAGTCTGAAGAAAGGTTTCCAAGTTTCTTCAAAGCCTAGCATATACAAGAGCCAAGCATATATATAGCTGAAATGCAAGAGGAACTTTTTGTTCAAGGAATATGTAATATTAATGTATTACCTTTTGTTCCCGCTATAAACAATAGCCTACGAGCCAAGTTAATCGAATTTTTCAAACTATTATTATCTTTTTAATATTGAAGATTCGTTTTCAGTAATGAATGTTCGAATCGAATAATGAAATCAAGAATCCAAAAATAAAGTCATTAATACCTAAGAACGGCTGCGAAGGAGGCTACGCTTGAGGTGGTTTGACTGTAAAAGGTCGAAAACTATTTAACAAGTAGACTACGAGGTGGAGTTTTCTATGAGTCAATAGATAGTAGCGCCGAATCGACTATTAGACTCATAGAAAACGAGAACGAGTAGTCTAATTGTTTTAGCATAAACCTACTAGCTAATATTATAGTACTGAAAACAAAAAATTTCACTGAAAACTTTACTGCACAAAGCGACGGTCAACCGGCGGCACTGTTTTCATTCATATTTGCGAACTCGACTCAAAGTATTAATGTTAAGCTTAAACTCGCTCTATTTCTATAGCTTTTTGTCTCTATTATTACTGTCAAAACTCTCTTTCCAACATAGAGATTAACTTAATTCACCCTCGGTTTTACATGAAGCTTGTTAGGCCTCTAGCATATACTGCTAATTATCCGAGAAAATTAAATGATGAGTGTAAACTAAAAGAAAAAATATCCTAAATCTTAATAATGAATATACGAATGTGAAAGCTATGACTAAGTTATGGCGTTAATTATACATATTGAATTTTATTTAACTTTTTCTATTATTTTCTCAATATTTCAAACCTAATATTTGCTTTGCGAATAAAGAGAAGATGCTTTTGTCAGGAGTACTGAAAAAAACTTTAAAATGTCTTGAACTTTTTTTTTTTCCATGACAAAGACCGATTAGTCAGCCTAATGAGCTTGTGGAATTGAGAGAATTCCCTCAGGAGCTACAGTACACTCGACTACGTCTCGGGTTTGCATAACTGTCTCGAATTCTCCCAACCTCCCCTCGTGTTGCTATCAGGCTATGTAAACACGAAAAAAGTTTTCTATTGCTTAAGTAGAACATAACTTATTGTTTTAGTGTCATAAAACCACTAATATGTCAAATAAATAAATACAAGCAATGTTGAAATTGAGGTAAAATAATTTACTTTTGCGTTGCTTTGGTTTTCAAAACCAGTACTCTTCGCTACTACTTTGTTGTTACTGTTGTTGTTATGGCTTGTTTGTGGCGTCGTACTGGTAATTTGCGAAGCTCAAGTATTCCAAACAGATCGAGCCATCGCCATTCCCCGACCAACTGCAAGGACTTCCTGTGTCGAAATGCACGCATGCGTAGTCTAGGTCTGTACCCCGCTTTGAAAAATCCTGGATCCGCCACTGCTTTTAGACCACTAGTAGCTCAGCAAATCAGAGTGCAGGATTTGTGATAGACCATTAGTAGGTTTATATCAAAATTTGATATTTAGATCTTATTAACCGAACTTGGTCGGTCTGTACGGGATAATCGTGACCGAGGTCGGAATGTACAGACCGAGCGCAGCGAGGTCTGTACCCGACCGAGGTCAAGATTATCCCGTACAGACCGACCAAGTTCGGTTGATAAGAGTTTTATTATATGACCACTTTTCATTGAAAAGGACAAAATGTTTTTGCCGTAAGATTAATATGCGATCGGTTAATACCGGAGAATCTAGACGATCTATCCAATCAGATTGCTCGATTTGCTAGTGTCCAGGCTCTAAGATTCACGGTCATATAATAAACTTGAATATTGGATTGACCAATGTTTGCCATGAGCTGTAATTTGGGAATTGTTTTAGTATGATAAATAAAACAGTCGTAAATTCAAAACCAGTCGATGAATGTTATTATAAGATTCATAATATCCTTTATATACATGGCAACGAGGTATACCGGCATCAGAATCGACACGAGGCACACGGGTATCAACAGGGTACATTAGAATCGACACGAGGCACACTGGTGTCAATAGGATACATCAGAATCGACACGACGATACGGGCATCAACAGGGTACATTAGAATCGACACGAGGCATACCGGTATCAACGATCAACGTGATACATTAGAATCGCTACAGGGTAATACGAAGTTATTGTGTCTACCCCATAGAATACGGCGAAAGGCTAATTTAAAGTCGTTCATTCGTAGCGCGTATATCCACGGATTACAAGCTGAATTACCAAATGCTAAAAGAATGGCCCACAACCAATCTCTGTAAATCAGCATTTTCTTGCAATGTCCTTTTGTTGCGAATTCGACCCACGAAAATACGAAATTTGGGAAATACATCATGACAAAGACGCCTATAACAATGGCCATGGTTGTTGCAGCCTTTCTGTTTTTAATTGCTTCTACGTTTTGTTGCGTTCGGATTGTACTGGCTATGTGTTTGATTTGTATCCTTGCAGCTTTGAATATGTGGCAATAGCAGAACACGATTATCAATAGAGGAATGACCATGGTGAAGACTTGACATGTAACCCATAACACCGAAGCTTCCTTTGAACTGGAAACCAATAATGTTGGCAAAGCAAGACTGAAAGATGCCGTCCACAACAGGATAATAATGCATTTGGTTTTTTGTTTAGTCATGATGAAATGATATCTAAATACTGATGTAATAGCAAGATATCTGTCAATACTGACAGCAACGAGACTAAACGTCGTGGCTACCAGAGTTTGAATCCAAAAGAAATTTTCAAGCTTGTACAGAGGGTTATTGGAATCTGGCCAAGCTCTGAGAAAAGTAAGACCTATGTATATAGGACTCATAAGCAAACCAACCAAAAGATCTGCTATTGCTAATGATACGATGTAGAAATTCGACACAGTCTGTAAGCTTTTTGTTCTTGTGATAGAAAATAGAACGATTGCATTTCCAAATATTGAAAAAAATCCTGAAAGACCTTGAAGGAGATTGAATATGACAAATTGGATGGCTGGTAGGTTTGGGTCACAGTTCTCTGGATTCGTATGGTTCATTATTAATGTTTAAACTCCTTGTCAGTCGTGATTTGGTGTTTTCTTGTGACGCACCTCCGGCATCGCTACCCCAACTAAATGTAGCACGGGTTAATTCTCTGAAAAAGAGGGAAATAAAGTATTTATCAGTAAAATACCATTTATAGCACATAAAAACACAGGTGATGCACGCTGCTAAAGCGCAGCCTATCACGTTCCTTTCGATGTTCTGGCTTTGATCCATCGGATATCCTCACCCGTAATTTTCGAAGAAATTTTCTTCTGGATATTTTTCAACCTCCAAGTTCAAGTTCTAAATTCTAATCCGATTACTAGAGAACCTGTCAATTGTGTTTCTGAAACCTGTTAGTATCTGTTCATTGCGAGTTGGAAATGAAATCAAATTATATTTAGGGCCGAGAAAAGTGACCATCTGATGATTATATTACGATATGCTCTGCGCTTGAGAACAAATGAGTTTCTACTTTATCCACTAGGCAAAATTAAAGACTTGAATACGACTCACCAAGAGGTAACACGAAGAAATGTCTAATAAAAGTTTATTGGTTGTAAGCTACTTTCTGATTAACCCGTGTCAAAAACTACCGCTGGTTTTCATTAACATAATAGAGATTTGTTTTCTCTTTTTTCTTTCTTTCTTTTTCTAAAGTTTTAAAAAACTCGTTATAAATAAATCTACGGCTTCTTTTCTATAGAGGAATATAATTTCGCCGCGATACAAGTAGCAAATTTGCGAAAGACATAAAGAATACTTAGAAGCATAAACGAAAGGAGGGTCAACCTCGGTTTTACAGAGTTTGCGCCCGGAATTTGGGTACACTACTTTTGAAAGATCATTTTTGTGTCAGTCTAAAGGCCGGTTTAGACGGTACGATTTTCGCCTACAACTATCGTATACAACACGCTCGCGCCATCCTACAACTCGAGTCGGAGCGTGTAAATCAAGCCTACAACTCGCCTACGACAGACGCGAGCGTGTTGTATACGATAGTTGTAGGCGAAAATCGTACCGTCTAAACCAGCCTTAAGTCCCTGTTCTTCGTGTTGGTCCCCTCGCCTACACAACTTATAAATGTCAAGGTCGCGCTCTGTCATTCTGGTTTTTTTTTTTTTTTTTTCCCCCACAAATTGTCGGTTTGCGTATTATTTTCACTTTTGATGGTGGCATGTCATTGAAACGAAAAAAGATCCAATTTTTTGTCCTGTCCATAGATTACCTTAATCCAAGAGGCTTGTTAAAGCAGGGCCCTATCTACCACTTTGGAAAGGATCCAGTTAGCAAATAGGTAACCGTGGTTCAGTCGATAAATGTCCAAATCGAGTCTTCAAAAGTTGGCTTCAGATCTTACTACACCGCGTCAAATCCTTTGTTCCTCATTCTTATTTTACCACCGACCTTCCATATGGATCTACTTGAAAATTCAACTCAGCTGTTTGCTTTTCATTCGCTTTTTATTTATTCAATGTAATAATTTACGTTGGTGGTAGGAAAAAAACACCTAGTACAGCTAGTATTAGTTTAGCGAGATGAAAAATTTAAATGAAATAAAGAAAAAACACATAACAGGTGTTGGTCATAGTACACTTTAATTTATCCATCCCTAATGGATGGCAAAAAAACCTGCATTATAACCAAAATCACACTGAGAAAAATGGGATTCAAATCTGCTTAACTTGTTTGTTAAAAAAGAGATAATCCGCAGAATCTGGAAATTTTAGGATACCTTAAAAAGTTACTTGGATTAGGGTTTTGCTTAATATAATTTATTTTTATTTATTTATCTATTTATTTGTTTTGAGGAATTGGACATTTGCAGAATTCATGGTTCTTTCAAATGACTAAAATAAAGCCGGGCTCACTCAAATATACAGAATAAAATTAAGAAAAAGCCATTCATTTAATTTAAATAAATATTATGTATATTATACTAAATAGAATTGTTCCTTTCATCCAGCATGGATACCATACTTCATTCATGTCATCTCTTTGACTTTTGTATTCAATCAGTGGTTCTTTGAATAAAATATCACCATGTAGTGTCTCATTGAACATTGGTGTCGCATTGATGCCGAATGCCGAATTTCAGATAACGTTCGCTGGCAAATGAAATGACTTTAAGTTTCCTTAATGTTTATTCTCAGCATACCTCATATATTTTTGTTCAAAATAGAAATAGAAAATGGGGTCACCGTATTAGTTTCTTTGCTAAATCCCGCGAAAATGATTCCCCCAGGATAATAAAAGTGGCTTAATGTAGTACCAGACAGAAAGAAGAATTCATGTGTGAATTTTAAAAAAATCCTTTCAAGTAGTTAAAGATCTTCAGTTGCCTTAAATGTAAAGGTTTTCACCAATCTAAAAGTCTAGATATAATAAATGACCAATTTTAAATTTATCTAACATTTCCAATTATAAAATTTATTTGACGAGTTGTAGGTTATAAGCTTCAAACTGAAACCTACAAGCAAAACCATGTGCAATAAGGCATCTCAAATAATCTTCCCGGTTACAAAAAGCCGAAAATGTAGTGTAATCCACAGCGTGGACATGGTATTATTATTATTACTTTTTTAAATTATTTTTCAATCGAAAGCAAGAGAAAATGAACTATTTCAATTTTCTCTCGTCGAAAGAGTATATGTTTTTTTGTTTTCTTGTCCGCGCGGGACTAGGTTCTAGTTGCTTTATAGCTGACTGGAATGATTTTGTTGGTCCTTTAGCTTCTTTCTGTCTATACGATCAAATAATACTCAATTCAGAGACTTCATACTAGGACTAACTAATCTCGTACTTATTTGTTTTGTGTGTAAAAAAAGTTGTTTCAAAAAGACTTTCAATAAATGTGATCATTAAATGGGACGTTTTAAAAGGAAAAAAGTGTCAAAAATATATATCGCAAAGCCTTATGGGATCAAAATGCGGACAAACTTTGCAAATTGAGGCTTCGATTACATGAAAAAAAAAGTATAATATCAGTCGAAAACCATAGTTCTTCTATGAGTTGGAAATAACAAGAATATAAAACATTGTTGCAGCATATAGCATGCAATACGCATGTGCGCTTGGCTTGGATGGTCCACATTTGTAATCATGATGCAAAATTATGACGTCATCCGTGGAAAAAATCTAATTATGCAAAATAGTTTGTTATCAGTATTCACAATAGTTCTAATTTGTTTACTATACATATTCTTTCTGAAAATTGCAATCCAGTTCCACTTTACACTGACGATGGCAGAGGTGTGGTGTTTTTTCCTTTCAAATATATTTTCACACAACGAGTGTTCGAAACTGTCCTTTATAAAAAGGCTACTTTCGGAAACGGATACGTGTGGAAGGGCGAAAACGATTAAAAAAACGCTATGTTTTGACGATAGTTTTTTTGAATGCGGAATAAAAATATCCCATTTCAAAATATCCGTGGACAAATTAATATTCGATGGCATAAAGTTAGACTTTGGTTAGTGGCGAAATGAATTTGGCATAACATGAGCTATCATATTCCATTTCCTGTCCACCTGTACGACTATAAGCCTATAATGCATGGGATATATTTAGATCCTTTTGGTAGACAGACCTAGGCCTTTTACAACCATTAAAGCCGTCAATAAACTCTTTCCGATTTGTTTAATATCTTTCCGTCGTTAGTCGTCAGGCTTGATGGCACGATGGTCTCGTGTGATTGATAAAGAATATGCAGCTCTTGGGCTAGTTTGGGGTAGTGACCTCAAACAGAAATTTGAAATTGAGACGGTAGTAGATATTGTCATAGAAAAAGTAGAAAGAAAGAAAGAATGAAAGAAAGAATGAAAGAAAGAATGAAAGAAAGAATGAAAGAAAGAATGAAAGAAAGAATGAAAGAAAGGATGAAAGAATGGAAGAATGGAAGAAAGAAAAAAAGAAAGAAAGAAAGAAAGAAAGAAAGAAAGACGGGAGGGAAGAAAGGAAGGAAAGACACGGAATAAAAGGAAGCAAGCAGAAAATAAAACAATAAACATAGGGAACACAACAGCAAGAATAAAAAGGAAAGAATCAATGATAACGATGATGATGATGATGATGAAGATGATGATGGTGGTTATAATGAATTTAAACTGAATGTAAAGAAAAAGGCAGTACTTTAAAGTAATTCATAAAAAGTTGAAAAGGAAAAATAAAGATGGAATGATGGATCAACCACACTGGCAGCCCAAGCAGTGTTCTTGAGATCTAAATCCCGGGGGGGGGGGGGGGGGGGGGGGGGGTACTACCACCCCAACTTGGGTAGGGGTGCCGCCAGGACCTCAAAACCCTGACCCTATCCCAGACCTAAAATTTTGATTTTACATACCCTACCCCAGACTAAAACTAAGAATTGTACACCCTATCCCAGACTAAAAGACGCAAAAGACGGTTTTTCATCAACAGATTGCAATCAATATTTACTAACGTTTTTATTGTTTTTGTGAAGGCAGAAAGCGTAGCCTATTCGCCAGACAAAAATGACCAATTCATAACCCTATCCCACTCTAAAATGATTCCCTATCCCAGACAAAATGTCAAAAAATGATACCCTACCCCAGACCCAAAAGCCGAAAAACCATACCCTATAGGGCGGCACATACCCGTATAGCAAATATAGGGGAGTACCCCCCGGGATCTAAATAACCTTCAACAAAAATGTCATCTCGGTACTGTCCTAGAGTAACGTGGTATCTGGGTAGGAGATCGAACATTGCTTTACTAGGGCTGCCTGTGAATTAACGGATAAATGAATGAGTTAATAGACATATAGTAAAATGGATCAATCAATTTTAAAACCAGAAAAAATCTTTTAACGTTTGGTCAGCTACGATTTCAAGCTCACGCCCCCTCATGTGAGCCCATACAAATTATGTCTCAAAAACACGGTTCTTGGATCTCTTCTCAAAATAATGACTATCTAGGTGATGAGATCTGTTCTAATTAACAGAAGTGGATTCAGTTAATTCAACTATTCACGAACTGTATTGTATGGTTTAGGTTGAATTCTATTGAAAAAAACCACCGTACTTTTTGAGTTGAATGTACGCTATTGGATGTATTTTACAGGAGAAAATGTATGACATAACCGGGGTCAAGCTAAAAAATCGTCTCTCCTTGATATAAAACAGAACCTGTCAAAAAAGCAAGGAGTGGATTTGAAAACCACGGGCTTTCCTGAACATTTTGGTATATAATTCATAGGAATTTGTTAAAATTTAGAACCGTATTTTTGCTGATTTTATAAGCTCATACTATCTGTTGGCCTATACATTCGCCTCTTATGGTTTCTTAGGTTTCGTAGCCTCGAAAACACTCTAACTACTAGTTAGCGAAAGAACAGAAGATTTACGGATCATTTAGGATGTTTTGTCTCGCAGTTTACTTGTACTATATAACTTTACTTTTAAGAACGACCTTTTGCTTTGGAAAGAGAGGAAAAAGACCGAAAAGAGCAAATATTCCAAATGTATGGGCAATTTTTTCCAATGGAACTTAAGCCAAAATAATTAGAGAAATATTAATCATGTAATAAGTGGTATTCCTAATTAAAAAGAACTCAGATAAATGAAAGTTCAAGGTAGATGAATAAATGCGATAGACATTATATTTAGAGAGCTAGGGGAAAAGCAAATGAGTTATTCAGTTCAGTATTAATTATTTTCGTAACTAGGAGACACAGACGTCGATACACGATGCACACTGTGGCAGTAGAATAAGAAATCCATAAATTAACAGCTGGTAGAAGATAACAAAAACTACATGACCTAACTTTGGCGGAATAAAAATATCTTGCATGAAAATGAATTATTATTAGTGATGGATAATTCAAAGAAAATATACGAAAAGATGAACGTTTTCTAGCTTTTTTACGTCGATTTTGAAGGCGTTTAGCATTAACATTATTATTCGGCCTGAAAAGTTACCACAGTACAAGAATTAAATATAAAGCCGTAGCACTAAGAAGCTATATATCAGTATGCTTATATTTATATCTTTTGGAAGGTTTATTTTCCTAGTTTCTTTCTTTAGGCTGTAAAATACCGTAAAAAAAATAGCACAAACATAGAAGAGTTCAGTTTTAAGCTTAGGATTTATTCAGGGATAAGCAACTAATCTTACGGAATATGATATTGTGGTTGTTTTAAACCTGACAAGAAGATGAACACTGACATTTATTGAGGGCAAGGATTTCCAAATGTCTCGGCTCTTGGGTTCAAAAACAGGTGTGAGAAGGTTTGCGCTGCTGGAAGTGATGGCACAAGCGCTAGAAATAAACATCTAGAATCGCAATGAAAAGTTAAGGCAAAGTTATAATAAATAAATCGCGAAAATGTATGTTTGGTCAGAATATTGGTTGTTTTTCTTGATTAAGATGAATATCAAAGAATAGTTGAAAATATATTGCCTATGAAGGAGTAATTTAAAGGCCCTCCAACAGATTATTCTAGAAAATATGTTTTTAGCGCACGCGGTTCTATATATTATCCATTTCATTTTTTCATTTCCAGCGCAAAGGCCAATAGTTTAGTTGAGATTTTCCTTCCGTCCATAAACGTTTTGTTGCAAGGGATTAACGGACTTTTCACCCTTAAATACATTGACAAATAAAAGTTCAACAGATCGAGGGCAGAATTAATTATTTTAATAACACACAGGAACAATACGGCATATTTTAAAAGTTATTTGACAATGAGCTAGAGTTGGGAGCATATCATTGGGGACAGAAAATTGAGTACAAGGGCTTAAATGGTTACGTTCACTAACCTTAACTGGAGAAGCCACTAAGAGCACAGGTCCCAGACTGTTAGTCTCTCTTTATTTGAAAAAAATCTTTGTCACAACTTGAAAAGTTCAGTGCATTAATGCCTGCAAAGCATTGCCACTGAATAAAATCATGACCACGTAAATTGTTCTTCCTCTGTTGGTAAAATGATGGAGAAATGTAAGTAAAGTCACATTCACTCTTATTTAATATATTTGCTTTAGAATACTTATCCTGTCAGCCATTTGCGTCTGGTAACGGAAGTCATTTTTTTATTTACAGCTGTCATTTATTTCGTCGTCAAGGAAGGATAAGAATGATTGACACTCAACACAGGTCTAAATTTGTCAGCCACTAAAAAGGTTTACCTTGCATCTATGATAATATTATAAAAAGTCTATATGATGTTCTGATTAAGACCGTTTTCAAAAAGATTATTATTATATTTTAACAACAGTACGACAGGTCATTAAGTCTTCTATACGAGACCAGGTATGAAAGTACTTCGCGAATTATTTTCATTATCGTGTTTGTCTAATTGTGTTTCAGACGTATGAAACTGTATTTTGGTTCGAGAAGTGCCAAATTTAGATGAATATCTCGTAATTTGATGAAGCCTACGACACTTTGTTAGTAAAATTGGATTTTAGATTGAAAGACAAAATGCTTTCCAGGCGGGAAAATGTCTTCTTTTAGACGCCAACGCTTCCTCGAAGTTTTATAACATGCACCGCTAGATAAGAGATTGACTGATATCAACTCAGTGAAGCAATCAAATTTTAAGTTCATGCTTTTAAAAACACAATATTAGGCCGGAATTCGAGATTGTTCTCCTACCGGTTAATGCCGTGAAAATAATTGTGAAAAACAACTGCTTCATTTAAGGCTGGCAGGAATAATTGATAACGTTGAAATTTTTAGATATTCATATAGATGACGGCAGGAACGCTTTTGGAGGCAAAATGGATGATAATTTTCTGGTGTTTAATTTAACTTGTTCCATAAAAATTGTGAATAATACAAAATGAATGGCCATAAGTCTTTCAAAAAGTCGATTATAGAAGCTTAGTTCGTGAATAGGTAACAATAAACTAAACTCGTGTACAATCTACTTTTGACCAAAAAATTAACAAAGTGAGGGCTACGCCTCGTGGATCCACACTGACTACTTTGACTATGTGATGACGTAATCGTCAATAAGAGGACACACACATAAAAATCTGATGTCAATTTTTTTTTTACAATAACAAAAACGATAAAAACTTCTCATTTTTACTGATCAAAACAACTAACAGAAAGAGCTCGCGCTCGTTGTGTCATCTTTATCTGTCTAACCTCTTATTGATGATAAAAAATAGCCAATCAGCGCGCGAGAAATTTGTAAGTTATTGTAAAAAACGATTTTAAAATTTTTTGCTTATTAGATGACACTGAGCATATGCACTTTAAGTGGCGCGAAAAATAGTTATTTCAACGCGGCTGTTACATTGTTTGGCTTGTTTAATGTCATCCCTGTACAGTTTGGTTACTTTCAGTCTTACAACACCATTTGCCAAGAGTGTCGATTTAGTCGTTGCTGAATAAATACATTTTGTACGAATGTCATGAAGTTTGCATAATTCCTAAGAGCGACTATTTTAGAATTTACGTGGCACAATTCAGAAAATGAATTTTATTTATACTTTGTTTATCGAGTGATAGCCCGTGGTGTGAAACCCCCCCTCACCCTAAATATTTAGTGATCAGTTTAGCTGTAGGATATGCGCTTATCTTTGCACTAGAACTGAATGCATCTGAAAACATCATGTCGATTTATTTCACACTTAGGGCTGTTGATAAATAAAATACCAGCGATGTTTGTTTCACTTAAACCTCGGAAAGTCGCTCTTACACCTTATTTCTGTTTTCTTTATTTTCTAGGTGACGTTTTTAACGCAATGGATCATTGATGATTCTAAAAGTAAAGCAGCTGGTTTTGAGTGTATTTTTCATCACAGGATCAAGTCAATGAGGAAGAGTTTACAACACAAAGCTTCAGTGAAGGATGATTACCTGGCTACATATCATCATTATCTTGGTTTTTCATCTTAAAAATTGTATTACGTCGTCTGGCCATTGATTAGTTAGTACATTTTGATTATTTCGCCGGTCAATCTAATTAAATATTTAGTATTTTAAAATTGATTTTGAAATATTTGTGGTCGGAAAAGTCACAAAAACATATCGTGAATATCTAATATTTTTATCAAGGCGAATTATCATTCGAGAACGGCTTGACCGACGACAAACAAAAAACATGGAGTCGAATATTTCCATCCAAAGTCAATGTTCTGCAAATTTGGTTGGAGTTTCAAGCTTCGTTTTTATCATTCTGAATGGGATTTCCGGTTTTGCTTCAATTATCGGCAACTCTTTAGTTGTTTTGGTAATTTTTAAAACGAAGGTGCTTAGAACGACTTCAAATTTTTTCATCTCTTCTCTGGCTTTGGCAGACTTAATTGTTGGTTTGATTATCAATCCATTGTACATAGTCATAATATCGCACAATGTTTGGCTTGAGCAACATCCACTCATGAAAATGGAAAACTTTCTTTGGATTCACTCTTTGACGGCTACGACTTTCAGCCTTTGTTTGGTAAGTGTTGAAAGGTATGTTGCTATTTCTCGTCCTTTCCGGTACCCCAAAAATATGAACAAGAAAAGATGTTTTTTCGTTGTCTTAACTATGTGGTTTTTCTCGCTGTGTATGGGATCATTAAGTCTTGGCGTCCAGGAAAAAGATTTAGCTTTGCTGTGGGTTGTTTGTTCCTCGCTAGTGGTGTTCCCGCCATTAACAGTAATAGCTGTGTGTTATTATAAAATCTTTAAAATCGCTCGTCGACACGAAAAACGAATCGAAAAAGACACCATCCAAGAAACAGCTTTTCGTGTGAAGAATCAGAAAGCTACATGGACGATAGTGATTATCGTAGGCTTATTCGTAATCCTCTTCACCCCAAGCCTTGTGTTTTCATATATTACGCTTGCTCAACGAGATAAATGCCAAGAAATGAAAGTATATCGCCAGTGGATTTGGGCAATATTTGTAAACTTTAGTGGTTCAGCAATAAACCCTTGGATTTATGCTATACGCAATAAAGACTTCAAAAGGGTTCTAACTAGGATCTATGGCTTCAGAATTAATCATGAACCTCTGACATTAATTAGAATAAATTGGAAAGTTATATTTCATCTACGCAGTGGAAGTTATGCTGTCAATATCTCAAAAAGCACCTTAAGCGAGTGACGGGACGTTTTAGTCGTTCGATTCTATAAAGTCCCCAAAAAAAGAGTCACCAGATTGCTTGAATCATAACAAGTGTTACATAAAATAATTCATCGCTTTTACTTCATGATACTATTAAGCTTATCACTTTTGAAGTAGATCAAAAGCAAACTTGGATTGAAAAAATACGACTTACAAACGGCTTTGCAGTTCGAGCATTATCATTGGATAGTACACACACATATATAAATTACAATTGAACGATGCTAAGACAGAGTTTTTAATTATTGGTACGTCCGCGCAGTTGAATAAAGTCAGCTTAACAGAAATACGGATAGACTCCACAAAAGTATCCGCTGTAGACTCAGCTAGTAATCTGGGGGCCTGGTTTGATTCAAATATTAGAATGACCACCCACATAAATAAAATTTGTCAGTCAGTATACACTCAATAGAACAATCGTTGTCGGGTTCAGAAACATAGAACATAGAAGCAGAGACCGAAATGACACGTGAAATGACATAATTATATTAGAATTTATTCATTTGCGCCATCCATGCAGTCAGTTTAGAATGCCAAACGCGTATCAATAAGAGTGGATGATCTAATTAACGTACTTCCCATGTGCCATTTCGGTCTCAGCTTCTATGTTCTATGTTTCTGAACCCGACAACGATTCTTCAATTGAGTGTATACTAGCATCTACATAACCGATTAGGATAATTAGAAAGTACTTATCATATGAATATAGGAAGGCGATTCTACTAACGACCATAATATCGTGCGCAGACTACTGTAATTGCCTACTGCATGGCGTCCCTGCTGTCAATTTAACTAAGCTACAGCGCCTGCAGAATGCAGCCACTCGCTTTGTTTGCAATGTATCGAAATATAACCACATTAATCCAGCACTTATAAGGCTTCATTGGCTCCAAGCAAGATTTCGCATTGAATTTAAGATTGCTATGATTGTGTATAAATGTTTATATATTACTGCTCCACAGTATCTAAAAGATTTAATAAGTATCAGGAAACCCGCAAGATATAAATTACGATCAAATAAGGGCATGTTACTAATACATAATAATAGAAAAGCAAAGAATACTTTAGGTGACAGGGCTTTTGTCAATGTAGCCCCAAATCTTTTTGTGGCAATTTTTGGAAATATGAAATCTTGTGTCTCATCCTTCAAAAGAGACATTCGCCTAGGAAAATCTTGGTATCCTGAAAAAACTTTACAAGTAAATTCTTTACCATTATCTATTATGGACAAAATCGCAAAAAAATCGCAGCAAAAATTGCTAGTGTAAACGGGGCTTTATAGTAATTTTAAAAGTATGCTTAAAACTTATTTTTTTGAACTAGCGTTTTATGATTAGAACTAAGTATCGTTTATATTTTATTTAATTTCATACCTATTTAATTACTTTTATTTTTCCCACTTAATAATAACATATTTTTAATTCGTATTTTAATAGTTAGGAAATTATTATATTGCAAATAGATAGTGATATTGTATTTTGTAATGCGCACTCGATTATACATTGGCATGTTAGACTGCGCAATATTAAGTAAATAAATTACTATTAAATAAATTACTACACATGTCCTCGTTTCGTCGTGATTGCTCCAGTTCTAGCATGGAAGTCATTTGAGTGTCTTTTTAAATGAAAATTCCTTCTACGACGCTTTACAGAGATTAGATGTGTTGAGCTCTTTAAGTCAGTGTTTAGTAAACGATAAGGATTGTTTTATCAAGTTTATCAAAGATGTGCGATATTATGATAAGCCTCGTGTTTACAAAGAACGGGACGAGACGACCAGAAAATTGTGACGAATAGAGAAGAAAGAACAAACTTGTTGAATTCCAACCTCCATTCCGTTTTAGTTTAAGCCCTAAACCGACGAGAGCCCGGAGTCTTCATCTAGCTACGGTCAGCGGTTAGCCAACATTCAGCTGTAAGCATCAGAAGTAGCCGAGGCCTTGGAAAACCTCGTTCCCAGTAAAGCTTTTAGACCCGACAACACCCCTCGGGAAACTTTTCAAGGCCACAGCTAGGAAAATCGCTCCAAGTTATGTTGGCTACTCAACTTGTATCTATTCAACTTGTATCGTTCCGTCCCTGCTTACTGCTGGAAGCGAGCCAAAGTGAAGCCGGTCTAAATTTAAAAGGACTACTACATCAGAACTTTGGCTCTGTGTAGACTATATAGTCCCTGCTGATCAACTTATAGTTGGAAATAGCGGAATGACCCTGATACTGATACTGATACTAAATAAGACGATCCTTCACTCCCTTCCATAGCCTCCTAACGGCCCAAAGGGAAGGGCGTTACGCGCTTGGTGAGATCAAAATCACATGTTGAGAATAATGCATCACTGTACGAGAATAAAAAATTGCTATGCGAGAACTGAAATCATCATACGAGAATAAAAAATTATAACATAGGCAAGATATAACGCGTGCTCTGATTGGCTAATTTGCTATGTGAAAAAAATGGATATCCCATAGAGATATCCCATAGAAAATGTTTTTACGGTGAAGCGGCGAAAAATTCACCGTTGGTTCGCTAGCTGTAGCAAATAGCAAAGTGTTTCGTGACTTAAAACTAGAAATATGGCTTCTTTTCCATCTAACAAAGATTATGAGCTTCCTAATTTTGATTTTGAGTTTGAGCAAAACATTGAACCCCCAGTTAATAAACAACAAAAACCAGAAAAAAATTCACAAAGATTTGCTAACTTCAACGAAAACGAGTTGCAAGATATCCTCGCTGATAAGCAGTCAGTGCCAAGACCAAAAAAACCACAAACTGGTGTGTTTCCACGTTTAAAGGTAAGAAAAATTAATTAATAGCTTTTATGAGATAAAATGGCATGACCTTTTGACTTAGTTAAAAATATAGAAACTAGTTTTCATGAAAAATATTTTTCGCGAAAATGTCAACACAGACAATAAACACTAACGTGGCTTCCGTAAGCTGTGTTGTAGACAGCTATCACTCTCAACGAGGAAAATTATAAAATATTAAACAACAATCTTTTCGTATTTCTGCTTCATCTTTATTGCTAGCAAACTGTTTACATATTTTTAAAGCAGTGAATCGATCTATCGGCAAAAATCTCCTACTAATTCACTAAGTAATGAAATAAAACATCGTGTTTTCAATCGGTTTTGCACAACAGCTTGTTGAGTGCGGTTCGCACTGCAACTAAGAGAAACAAAAAATAATTGCTCGATAATAGGTAAGAAATACAAATTAATTGTTCTTAACCTTTTTCAAACCTTTATTCTTTTAGCATGGTGCAAAGAGAAGCACATTCAGACACCTCTTGAGAAGATGACGCTTGGTCAACTGGATGCAAATCTCCGCAGGTTTTATCCCGAAGCACGAAAGACAACCGGCGAGATGTACAGCAAGAAAACACTCCTGGGCTTTCGACATGCTATTGAGAGATATATGAATCAGCCTCCTTTAAACCGTGGTTTGAAGCTCTCAACTGACCCAAGGTTTAACCGTTCAAATGAGATGCTTGATGCCCAGCTAGTTCAAATGAAGCGAAAAAACAAGGAGGATACACAACATAAACTAGTCATAGAAAACCAAGATCTATTGAAGTTGAAAACTTCCAAGGCTCTCTCCCTTAATGATCCATGGAGTCTGTTAAGGAATGTCTGGTTCCATTTGATCTTGTTTTTCTGCCGGAGAGGAAGAGAAGGCCAGCGAGAGCTAAAGACATCAAGCTTGAAGTTTGAAGTTGTGCAAGCGGGCGATCCTACGCTACAATGGCGCACGACGAAGCGACCAAGAACCACCGGGCGGCATTAAATGATGTAAACTCCTCAGAGAAAAAAGCTCGAATGTATGAAACTGACTATCCAAACGAGGGCTACAAAGCTCTGCGCTTGTATCTGTCAAAGACCAATCCAAACTGCGAATCCCTCTTCCAGTATCCGAAGAGAAATTGGTCCCCAACAGACGACGTGTGGTACGAAAACAGGCCTGTGGCGTCAATAAGCTGGACGGAATGATGAAAGAGATTAGTAAAGAGGCCAAATTATCCCGCCCATACACTAACCATTCAGTTCGAACCACATCAATCACAGTGATGTCAAATGCAGGCATTCCTAATCGCCATATAATGGCCATATCTGGGCATCGAAAAGAGCAGAGTTTGGCACACTACAATACGAGGCCTTCGACCGAACAACTGCACCACTGTTCTGAAGTGCTGTCCCAAAGTCTCACTTCCTCAAGCCAAGCGATTGTCCCGGCTACTGTTCATCTGAACACAGCTGTTAAAAACAACAATGTGGTTGTAGAAGTTGCAAGACAAGATCCGGCGAGCCAGTTTGGCTCCATCTTTAGCAACTGCACAGTTCAAAACGTTCAACTGGTCATTCACGAGAAGTGATCGCTGATCTATCACAACGGGTGTAGACCATGAACATAACCTCTGTGATTCATCTTCTTTTAGACTCTCATTTCTCCGCGAAGGCTTTTATTGACTTTTTGATTATCGCGGTATTTTTCTTTTAGAAGAGGCGCTGTAAAACATACTTCGAGCATTTCTTGATAGTCAACGGTAAATGTAAATTTCCTTAGTGTGCGCGCGCACATTTAAGAGAGTTTTGACATGTGATCGTACGAATAAAACATTTTTCAGTGAATTAAAGTCGTTACCTATGTTATAAAAGCAATGGTCCATAATGAGCGTGCATATATCCAGTTCTGGAAGCACTCTAGCAGCTAGAGATCTCTTACGCTGCTCTCGTGCTTCCAGAACTGGATATATGCACGCTCATTATGGACCATTCCTTAATTACTATGCGAGAATTGAAATCACCATACGAGTTTGCGAAATCAACGTACAAGAATCAATAATTATCATACCAGAATCAGAAACAAAATCACTATGTGAGTTCAGGAAATCACTATACGAGAATATCGATTAGCAATCACAAAATATCGATTGCAAAGTCATCATTTAAAGCATGAAGCAAGATGGCGACTGCATTGACTTCTGAAGATTTGACAGAGTTTTTTTTCATCTTTAAGCGACATCGCTGATGGGATTCGTGTTTCATCTATTAATTTAAGATAGAGATGATGTTCAATTGGTGATCTGCGGAATTGAAAATTGTTCCTTTGTCAAAAAGTGCCGGAGGAAGACCAGCGTATGATATATATAAGATCAAAATGAAGAGCTGTGAGAGACAGGATTGAACTGGAGAAGTATCGCAATTCTTTCGTTACTCCCAAGACTTTTTACGCTTAAAATGTGTGAAATACGGTTCAACAAGACAGCTAAACAATCAGTCAATATCTCCAGTAAACCTTTCAAAGATGAATCAAATCCACTATCCTGGGAATTACATATTGGCTACAAGTACCCTTAAATGTTCCTCAGGTCGTCTTCCGCCGATCTCCAATTGAACATCATCTCTATCGTAAATTAATAGATGAAACACGAATCCCATCAGCGATGTCGCTTTAAAGATGAAAAAAAACTCTGTCAAATCTTACCGAGAAGTCAACGCAGTCGCCATCTTGCTTCATGCTCTAAATGATGACTTTTCAATCGATATTTTGTGATTGCTAATCGATATTCTCGTATAGTGATTTCCTGAACTCGCACAGTGATTTTGTTTCTGATTCTGGTATGATAATTATTGATTCTTGTACGTTGATTTCGCAAACTCGTATGGTGATTTCAATTCTCGCATAGTAATTATTTTATGAAATCATGAAATAACATGCAGTTAACAGTTAATTACTTATTGCTGGGATACCTGTGGTATACCAGCTATAAAATACCTTTGTTTTTTTTTTTTTTGCTTTTTTTGTTTTTTGTATTTTTCTCCTCGACAAAATGGCAAAGTTGCGCAATAGTTAACCAGGGGTCTTCAGGAACCTACCCAAGAGACTTTGCGGGTATCTGCTATAGAGTTCCCGTCTATAGTCCAATCATTTGTCGTGTACCAGATGTCAATCAGTGTCACTAGCTATGTTGTCAAGTGATTAAGAGAGGGCGGAGCTAGCAGATCACGTGGCACAGGTTTATGTCTACGCATGCTCTATTTCGTTGACCGCCGTAATTCAAGATAGCCGAACCAGAAATATTGATAAATGAATTTCGTAAAAAAGGATTTCAAGCCGAGAATTGATAGCGAGAATTTCGAAGCAATTTATTTGTAAGAATTTACAATGAACTTCATGGGCGAAAGCTTGTTTTGGTAAACTATTCATGGTTCATCTACTCGAACAGTATTTTCTGCACGAAGAAGCGAAGATCGATGAGGAGAACAGGGTTTCAAGAGTCGGAATTACGATAAGCGATAGTAAACAAATATTTCATTCAGTATGACTCGTTATTCTCTTGAACTTTACAATATAGTCTTATAACCTATATTTATGTGTTTATATTTTAATATATTTTAAGTTAAAACTGTTTTGGCTTCAACGTCTACTCACAAAAGAACATGAGGTACATAGCAATATTTATTTTTAGATTCTATTTGATTTAAGAAGCAAAATAAATAATTTTCTACGCACATTCCAGGGTTTGATCTTTGCCGTTCGAAGCGTATATGATCTCCTTTAATCTTTCTTCAAACAAAATGGCGATTCATTAAAAAATATCGATGAATCATAAAATCATGAAATGTAAAGCAATTATGAGAGAGGTTTTGAGCAAATATTTGCCCGTGTTTACGTTTTAAATGAGGCATTTTGATTTTAAAAGATAATAACAACTTTATTTCAAGAGGGTAAAACACATAACAGATACGCAAGGTACTGATAAACTAGTGGCCCTCAAAAAAAACAAAAAAAAAAAAAAAAAAAAAAAATTAATAGATGTAAATAAATAAATAGATAAAGTATAAATAAATAATAAAAGATAAGTAAATATATAAGAAATATAAGAATATAAAAATATCATTATTCAATAATGTAATAAAACTTAATTAATTGAATTAAAACGTAAATTCGTAATCTGATTATCAAGCTCGATCTTAAATAGAGTTCTTTTTAAGACTTTTCTTGACGAAGATTCCTTGATACTTTTATTTAATTTGTTCCACTCTTTCGCGCAGCGGACACTTATGGTGCGCCCTCCCTCTGTTTCTTTCTTGTATGTTGGACATCGGGCATTTATTTTATAGTAGCGTGTTGATCTCTTATGGACTTCAGAGTTCATTTCAAAGAGATCACTAATGTAAGGAGTACAGGTCCCGTTAATCTTATCGTACACAATGGCGCATCTGTTGATGTAAGATTCTTGGTAAAAAGGCAGCCATCTTAGCTCGTTGAACAAGTCAATAGAACGGGAAGATTTATCTACATTTCAAGATAATTCTTACCGCCCTTTTTTGGAGTTTCATAACCCTATTTATAGAGCTACTGTTACATGATGACCAAATGGTAGAGCAATACATGATAGCAGGTTTGATGACCGTGTTGTAATATGTTTCCTTCTGTGGTTTATTTAAGTAGGGACTGATGTGTCGAAAAAGTCCAATTTTCTTTGAAAGATTCTTCCATAGATTATCGACATGGTCTTCGAAAGTCAATTTAGAGTCAAGTGCAACACCAAGAACTTTATGGTTGTTTACTTGTTTGACATCACATTAATTATTGATGGCAATATTGAGGTCATTGTTATTGTTGGTGAGGCGTTTCGGTAGACGTTTTCCTGTTACCAGCATTGATTTGGTTTTAGTTTCGTTTATTATCATTTTATTTTGACTGCACCAAAAAAGAATATTGTCGACATCGTCTTGAGCGTTGCAGAGAGAGATGTAAGATTGTTCCATTTTTTACTTAACGACAACGTAACATCATCCGCGTATATATCAGCAATGGAGCCTTGGGCATGAAGTGGCAGGTCATTAATAAATTCAAGGAACAAAATCGGGTCCAAAATTGAGCCCTGTGGAACGCCATGTTGTATTGGTAATAGAGAGGATGTGCAATCGTTAACCTTTAAACGTTGATTTCTTCCTACGAGGTAAGACTTAAACCAAACTTATTATTACTTTTTCTTTAGATTCTTAGAGACTCTGATACATGTAAACCGTCCCAACCAGAGTCTGGTTTATCATTACTCCGAGACGTCACGAAATACTTTATCAGTATTTTTGGAAGCTCAACCAACTAAATCCTCCTTGCGTATTGAAACCAGGTCCTCCAGGTCCTTCAGGTATCCCAGCTTACCCTGCCAGCAGGGTCTTGTTTTAGGTCTTAGTTAACTACTAACCTCATTGGCACCCTCTTACAGACTTTTTATGGAAATTATTCGATTGGTGCTTATATTTGAAGTACTCGATATATTCTCCATATCCCAGGCATTCACACTATTAGATCTGCGTTGAGTTCAAAATTATCTCGACTTCACTGTGTTCACCCCTACCCTATCCCTTGGTAGGCGCGAAGGTAAATAGATGTTGATAAAAATGGAAAAACCAAGACCCCGTCCACACGTATACGTTTTCATTCGTAAACACATGACTTTGTAAACGAATGCTGTCCAGTCCACAAGTAAATGGTCCATCGTTCATGAATCGTTTCAGCTGTCCACACGATTATATAACTAGTGTAATATTCTACCCCGGGCATTGTTATTCATGAGATGGTAATGAGGAATGGGGAATGACGATGGCCTGGGACACGGCTAGGCCAGGGCAAATGCTTGTGGGATCCAATTCAAACCCGGTCTCCCTATGGGAGGGCGGGTGGGGCGCAGTCAATGTTATAGCAAGCGGCTGCCTCGAGTAGAGTGACACTAGGACCATGTGAGTCCCTTTTGTTATCTCATTTGCATAAGGGAATGGGAATCAGGGAATCATTTTACATATGCAAATTAAGTTTGCATAGTGTAGTATTCTTCCCCAGGCATTGCTATTCATGAGATGGTGATGACGAATGGGGAATTGCTCCGGCCTTTCCTACGCCTTAACCATTCCATGTACAAATAACCACCATTAGAATGACAACTCGAATCCTTTACTACGCCTTTATTACAAAGCAAGTACGATTTAGTACTCTTCTAAAGTATTAAGCCTTCTTTCCCAATCCTTACTTAAATAATAACTTAGTATATATCATCTAACAAATTTCAATATAGTTTATCATCACTCACAGAATTTGTCTGCTTGATATAGTTTCACATAGGCTTATGCTCCACCCTGCCCTTAAACCTATGCATGAATAGAGAAGTTCCTCCCAGATCTGAACATTCTAATGAATGCCTCCGACTAAGAAGGCCTGAGTATCTCTAAGCTTAAGATATGTAGATCAGGGATCCTCGCCCATTGAAGTAACTTCCCTCCAGCAAGATGAGGATTTTTTGTCCCCCCTGAACGGGAACTCCATCGATATCCACCCATGACCGCTGAGATTGAGTTTTTCTTGGCCTGATTGCCAAAGCCTTTCTTCGGAACTTCTCCCACCTTGTCAAATTCCAATGCTGGGAGTTCAAACTTCCTTTCGCATCCTTATTGCATGAAGAAGCAATACCAGTGCAGAGAAAGAATCAGACTCAGGCTGGACAGGAGTTCAGATAGAAAATATCAGGCAAGAAAAAACAGAACCAAAAGATGTGAGGAGATACCGATAGGTTCCCGATCAGGAGAGAGCAACTTCGATACGCCTACCAATAGGTTGATCTATCTCACAATTGATATCTTAAAACAACTTCTTCTTGACTTCTTCTTCTTCAACGCCCAATCGACAAGTCGTCTGTAGCACGTGGTGTTTCGCAATATGAGAGTTCTTCGTTTGCTGCAAGTACAATCTCATGTAGCCGCAGCCAATGAGTGTTGTAGGCTCAGCCGGAGTAATATATCGTATTTACTCGAATAGACGCCGCTGGCGTTTATTTAATTTCTCGTGTTCCAGCTGCGGCGTTTCTTCGAGGCGGCTTTTATTCAAAAATCACTTTATTCAACAAGATTTCGTTCTAAAAGCAAAGTTAAGGACATACGATAACCTTTTTAACAGGTAACAGTAACAAATCCAATACAGTAAAAATGTCATTCATAGTCTTACTTTGTTTTTTGTACAGTAACTTCGAGCTTAAAAATGTTGTTCTAAATGAAAATAAATTTCCATTGCTGGTTTAAATTCGAAATATACTTTTTCTTTATTATTTATCATAAATTATTATTTCCTCAAATCAATTGCCAAACCGTAGATGCGGCATCTATTCGGGGGCGGCGTCTATTCGAGTAAATACGGTAATGTAAAAACGATCCATGAAATGTTTGCAGACTGTTTATGCATGATTCAATCATAGACCAACAGACTTCTGAGCTTATATAGTATATATCTTTTTGGAGTACTGTTTATTACAATAAAGGTTGTTTTATATGATTGCAAGGTAGGTGCTCTATTTCATGATGTAACGGCTTTTTTTCGATTATGGGGGATCGCTAAAAAAGCTATAAAACAGAGTAGTCCAAAAGGATTAAAGTATAAAGATGTAGCATTAATAAAATATTCAGTGCATTTGATAGATTTGATACCTAATGGACTTCTCTTTTTGGATTGATTCAAAAAAAACTATGTTTGTTTTGATGTTTTTATTGGACCCTCGACTTTTTACCCTCGACCCTCCACTTTTTACCCTCGACCATCGACTCTCGACTTCTACCTACACTCCACAATGTTGTGTTATGAGCAATACACGTGAATGTTGAAGCTAATTCCCCAGCAGACTAAAAACACAGTAATTGGTAAATCAAAACCATTAATCATGGTTTTAATGCGAACCAGTCAATCCCATCAATAGTTAATAATTTCCCATTAATGGTAAAACATGTGAAGAAATCACAGCATTGGGAAATTGAAAACACAATGTTGTGTTATGAGCAATACACGTGAATGTTTCTGAAGCTAATTCGCAAGCAGACTATATATATTTTTTCTTTTGGACGTCTGCGGGCAATATTCCAACGTTTAGCCTTTTTTTCATGCTTTCATTGATGAAAGATATTGGCTAACTTGTATGAAAGAGCGAAAAAAATGGAAGGGTCACAGTGCCTGTTCTGGAGATAATTCGCATGATAATTAGCACTAATTTCTATATAAACTATTGGAGACTGCACAAATTGGACTACGTAAATAGAGAAGTAGATGAATATATATGTAAAAAGAAAATTGGGGGTCACCGTTCGTTTTGAAGAGATATGAGAGTTTGAAGAAATGAAAATGGTTTCAGCTTACTAGCCATTTTCTTTTTATCCCAAAAACCATCAGTGGTGTACTTGTTCTTTTCCATCAATGGTTATCATAGTAATAATTATACAAAGTACCACTCCTAAAACCATTTATGTACTTTTATGAAAAAACAATTATGAGGAGTTGGAGAAACATGCATTTATTATAAGTTAAACACATCATGTTTTCAGCTTTCTAACCATTAATGTTTTTTATCATAATTCCATAAATGGGAAGTGTTCCTTGGAATTACTATAATTACCATTCTAAAAGCCATTATGTTTTTTAGAATTTTTTTTCCTGTGATGGAGTGCGTGCCGTTTACCAGTGATCAAAGTGGGCATCAACTTGTGACTTGCAGTGGGATAAACATATTGAGGCGCTCGACTTGATAAAGAGCATTTGCCGGGACATTACTGATACCACAACTAGAAACTTTTATACATTTTGTACACTAGTAAGAACTTGTCTTGAATATTGTTTTTGTTTATGGTCTCCTTACACCGCAAAGCAGCTGGCATTAAAATGTCTAACGACGACCCACTAAATTCTTCTTATTTTTTCCGCCAAGTGAAGTTTCGTATCTAGACTACAGACCCTTGTTATACAGCTATAGATTTTGCGGATATAACGAACACTTTCATTGTTTGATAGATGACAACGTGGCACTTGCTAAATCTAAATGTATCCCGACCGGGAAATAAGTAACTTATGTCCGGGTCGGGAAACAAGTTGCAAGTGACAATAATGGTGAAAATAAACAAGTGCACATGATCAAAACGTGAAAAAAGGTGGTAGCGTGATATTTTGCATGATCTTTTAAATAATTATTTAGCAATAAAATATAAAACATCGATGGAAACTATCTTAGTAAAAGGATAAAAACCCTCATTTCTTTATACTCACACCTACCTTTTCGGGAAACTATCGTAGTAAAAGCATAAAAACCCTCATTTCTATATACTCACACCTACCTTTTCGGCCATATTGCTTGATTTCAATACAAAGTGAATACGAAATGACACGTGGTTTGAGTGACCATAAGTCTGAGGCCCCGTCCACACTATGCCGGATAAATTTGAATCCGCAATTTTCACACCGAAACCGAAAAAAAGTTTCCCGTCCACACATGAAAACGGATAAAATGTTTCGCCTCCACACTAGTCCGATTAATTTTTTCAATGATATTTCTCACTTTTATCTTTAGTTTTTTATTTCTTATTTATTTTCAATCCCCCCCGAAAGTTGGCTCGGTTGAAACCGGACCAACTGTACCGGTGGCTACGGCCCTCTACCAAAATTCTCAAGTGGGAGAGTGTCGGCCGAGTCCCGCGACCATAACCGGATTTTAGCAAACGTCATAAAACTAACAGGCGAACGCAAACGTTTCCGCACGAAATTTTCGGGCAAAGAAATCTACGAAAAATAGCCAAAGGAGTTTTAAAGACATGAATTCTATATCTTAGGTATCGGTTTTCTTTATTGTGTTAGCAAGATGACGACCTTATATTACATACAAGGAATACCACTAGGAAAATCATAAAGTAAACAAAATCTTTTCTATTGCCTTTTTTATGGTTTTTGTTTTCACTCTTTCGTATCATGGAGGACAGCAATATTGAACTCGAATAAAAGAAATTAAAGTCGATCCCCTCCCTCCGATTTTATTTTCACTTTCTCGTTTTATCTAAATTGAACTCCCTGTGGGCCTAAGCAGAAAGATTGACTTATCAAGAGAAAGATTATTCAGTTTAAAAGTGCTGGGATTGGTTAATAGTCTTATTGGTCGTTAAGTTTTTTTGTTTTTGTTTTGTTTTTTGTTTTTGTTTTTGTTTTTGCGAGAATTGATCTTCATCTTTTCATCTTGCTCATAATCCGTTATGGTTTATATTTGAAAACTAAAGTTATCACGAACTAAAATCGTACTCTGAGCATCGGTCAAAATGAACTCAGGATAGAGGGAGGCAGAAGGCAAAGCAAAGAATAAATATAAGGCAGATTTTTTTCAATCGGCCAGGATGGCATTCGTAACACTACAGTTTCTGATCAACGTAATCTGAATTAGCTTTGCTTTTTCATTATTCATTCGCCGACTGTACAGTTGAGCAATAAAACCTAATCTTAGATTTGAAGACTCTCTTCATCTTGTCAAATTTATACTTTGAGCAGTTTGTTGAACTCTTCACAAAAAAAATGCTATGTACACCAACTCATCCTCGCTTTCAAATCATAATTTCTATCTTGTCGAAAGTAGTCAATGATTAAAATATTCGCTGTGGAAATTAAATCTTGAAAGATCAGTTGTTCAATTGTTGTTCGTAACGAAGATGCTGTACATCTTATTGTACAAACTCAAAATGTTTCTAAAACGTTTCTTCACACACATGCAGGGTTTATACGCCCTAAACATCGCATGTGATATTCAACTGAGTAGAATATACGTCAAATCTTGATTGGCAGCACCTGTGCACGCTACAAACCCGAAAAACTGAATTAAAAAACATACTCACGCTGTTTACTTTTATTAGCCAACTCGATGAAACTTCCTGCTTTTTTATTTGTTTTTTGATAATTGAGTCATCCTCTAAAATAAACTGTTGTTCTGAAGCTTAAATCATATTGTTTGATGTCACATTTAGAACAGCAGATCCAAGAGAACACTAATAGTCGATGTTTTTACAATATTTACAAAAGCATGGTCAAAAAAGCGCGAGAACATCTTGGTTAGGCAAATCGGTAAGCCATTTTGAGTAGCCTAAAAAATAGCGCGCAATTGCTGACATTCAGTGGTTGTATATAGTAATTGTGATTAATTATAATATTGATATGGGCAACTCTGAAGTAGACTGCTGATTTAGACAGCAGCTCTTGAAATCACAGTTGATTTTAAGTACAAAGTGCATTATATAAACGGCCAGCGAAATTTGAAATTCAGATTTCAATTCTGTCTCAAGCTGCAGGACGACCCCAAAAAGGCCGTTTTAAACCTGTTTTTTTATTGTATAGTTATTTTTCTTATTTTAGTTATTTGAAGTTTGGTGTAATCAGTTCATTTATTGGGGGGGTTTCTTTCAGTTTTATTACATGACAATATTACGTTGTTTGGTTTTAATAATATGTTGCACAACAACTATTCTTCTTATTGTAGATCAGCTGCTAAACCCATGATTTATTCTATATATGCTATTTAAACAAGCTCACTGAACGCCAAGAGGCGAGTGTAGCAATAATATAGACTGGCAAGGAACTGGTTGGAAAATGGAACTGACTGAAACGAAAAACACCACTGATCATCCTCATGAATGCAGTTGGGTTCCACCTCATGATGAAATCATTCTTTACGTCTTTCTCAACATTTTATTCTCCTGTCTGGCAGTGTGCAGTAACTTTGTTTTTATGTTTGCAGTTTTCAAGACACCAAATCTCCAGACTGTTTCCAACTTTTTTCTATGTTCGTTAGCTTTAGCTGATTTTTCAGCAGGCCTTTTTGTCAATTCACTCTACAGTTGTATCGTCCTTTTTGGAGTTTCTCCCAGTGGCCTCTGGCTTTCGAAAGTCGAGAAGTTCGTCTGGATTCAGACGCTTGTTTGTAATACTTTCAGCTTGGCTTTGGTGAGCATAGACAGGTACATTGCCGTGCTCTACCCTTTGAAATACTACACTATCATCAACGAACGAAGATGTTTTTTTAGTATCATGTCTGTCTGGGTATTATCGATTGTATTGGCTCTTCCGGCACCATTTATCAGCGAAAAAGGTGTAGCCGTCCTATGGTCAATTGGTGGAGTCATCTCCGTTGTCTTTCCATTCATTATCATTAGTTATTGTTACTTTCACATATTCGGAGCTGTCAGACGACAGGCAACGAGAGTTGAGCCACCTCCAGATTCTGTAGTTTCCCAGAGTGGACAAATTCGCTCAGTTACAAGTGCCCAACGCCAGCAGAAAGCTGCTGTCACAACTTCAATAATCGTAGTTTTCTTCATCGTGCTTTTCTCTCCCAACATTGTGTTTGCATTTCTTTATGCATTGGCAGAGGAAGGATGCGACCAAGCAGCAGTGCTTCGATCATGGCTCTGGGGGGTGTTGGTTGCCTACAGTGGATCCTTCATCAATCCTTGGATTTATGGACTTCGATCAAAGGAATTCAGAAACGCTTTTAACCAAATGTTTAGGTGCAGGAACTGATGACATAAACTAAAATACGCGAAGATACTTTATTTATTCCAGTTCAGAATATTTGTCTGTCAATATGATATTGAACTTAAATAAAAGTTTTGAAGACTCTGTCAAAATATCATTTTAAATGTGTCTTATCTTAGGTATTTGAGCTGGTTTGTAAATATTTCAGTGCCCTACTACAACATTTGAGAAGCCTAAGAGAAATCTAATCGAGAAATAATCATCGCACTTTACTGCGGTTTTCGAATTCTGCGAACCCGGTAGTTTCGAGCTGCACGCTAAAGTTTGGTTTTTCGCTGCCGTCAATCAAAATTAATCAGTCGGTACCTTTTAGGTTCTTGACTGAAATGTCTGAGTTGGCAGAATATCGAAAACCGCAATAATTTCCAATCAAAGAATCAACTTTCTGAGGAGGCTATAAAGACTCTACTTGAGAACAAAACACCAAGGACCACACACATATCAAACAATGAGTGTCAAAGCTCTCTTTCCCGGTCTTAAAAAAAGGGACTGGGGAGAAGTTGACCAGGTCGAACCAGCGCGTGGTGGAACACACACCGCGGGCGCTGTTCGACCGGGCATGCGCATATTGATGCATTGCGTCACAACGAGCCACGTATGCGTTTTCGAGCGTTTTAATTAGTAGTGTGGACAGTCGAAAACGATACGAAAACACTAGAGTGGCGCAAATCATGCGTTTTCGACAAGACAAAAACGGAGCCTTTCGAAAACGTATGCATTAGTGTGGAAGGGGTCTAATGCTCTGTTACACGTTAAAACATTTAAGGTGGCTGGACCCCCTCACGCTTGACCGCTACCTTCCACTTTTGGAACGCTGGTGCATAAACGTGTTTTATCCGATTGCAAATCGCTTTTGCACATAAGTCACATAAAGATTGAATTAATGTTTGATGCAGTTTTTAATGAGATCGGACGTCATAACACGTGATTATGATGAAATATTTGTTTTCGTTTAGAAAATAATTTTAGCCTTGCAGAGCGTTCAACACTAAAATGCTTCGTACCACATAATTATATACTAGATGCCTCCATTTGTAGGGTCGAATTTTGTGTAATATTAGTTTAAGTTCTAATTCGTATCCTGACGTAGTTTTGAGAGAAATGATCAGCGAATTTTAGAATAATGGAAGATCTAGTAAGATTGACTAGAAAACTGCGATGAAAAGTGCGCATCAAATGTTTCCCCCGTCTTCTGCATTATACGTTTTCACAAAATCGCATAAGTCGATTACCTTCAAGATGTAAAACTAAATGAGCAATGACTTTTGTGAATATTATAGCTCTGAAATATTAATTTCGGCAGTATGAAATCCATTGTTTAGTTTTGAAGTAGATTATGCACTATATTTAAATAATCTCAAATATCCCATAATAAGCAAGATAGATTTGTTCAAAAATCCCTACAAATGGAGGCATCTAGTATATAATTATGTGGTACGAAGCATTTTAGTGTTGAACGCTCTGCAAGGCTAAAATTAAAATCTAAATCTTTAATGTCTAAAATCTTTATGTGACTTATGTGCAAAAGCGATTTGCAATCGGATAAAACACGTTTATGCACCTGCGTTCCAAAAGTGGAAGGTAGAGGTCAAGCGTGAGGGGGTCCAGCCACCTTAACGGCTTGAATTGCAATACAAGTTTAACGGTGGTGTTACACGGCACAATTTCGCCCTGAAACGTGTTCGCGACACCAGGTTCGGTTGCACGAGTAGAAAACAGTTCTACTTTTCATAAAACTTCATCGCAACGAAAGTTGAAAGTTTCACAGTGTAAATTGAGCAATATCACACCCAATGAAACTTGTCTAGTATGACAATCCATGAAACTTGTCTACCATGTCAAGACATTGAGATGCAAATCAGGCGAAGATGAACAAAAAATAAAAGTGACACACGCGACAACTGCATTTGAAGGTCTTCCTGTAGGTGCTACGAGTCATGTAACCTGACAGAAGCTAGCTATTATATATTCTAGATTTTTTCACAAGATTTACCCTCTTCTTATCTTTAATCTTTATTTCAAATCTGTGTTAGTTTTAGTTGCCTTTGATTTAGAATTGATTTGTCATTGAGCTAAGATGTCATTCAGTCAATTTTTGCCGATCTCAATTTTTATATTTGTTATCAGATATTCCAGATGATATACACGGTCCTGCAAATATTTGAGTAAAATATGGGATCCAATGAAAGTCAGGATCATGAAGATGTTCATGTAGATTTTAAACGATATTACATGCGAGGAAATATCAGGAAATTTCAATTTTGTAAAACTGAAGAGACTACCAAAGGTCTTATCTGAGGTTATCTCAGCTAGCTTGCTCGAAGAGCAGCTCAGTTCCGGCCGATGTCACTTTGATATCAAGCGGGGAGTATATAACACCATCGCCAACGCACATATTATTTTAGAAGTAATGCAGATAGATCTGTTCTTATTAAAGGACTTATAAAATGTGAAGTGCCTACAATATAGTCAATGATATTCAATTATATAGTTATATTATTCCGTAATTATTTTCGAATTTGGCTATGATTGCGACTCCGGTTTTTCTTATATTTCTTTTGTTGGTTTGTTTATTTTTCCGTTCCATTCTTTATTGTACGTTTTTATAATTATTTTTATTGCTCATATTTTTTCTTTTTGTTCTTTGAGTCAATTATTCTTCCAGAGACAATTAGCTATACACCGATCAAAGGAGCAGGAGTTGTAACTTAAAAGGGGCACACAACTCAAAACTGAGGTCTTTGCTTATATTCGCTTTAAGATGAAATAAAAATGACATTGTTTTCCTTGATTTTGCGGAAGGCCAAAGATGCTATCGACGACTACAAATACATGGTGAAAGGTGACTGGTCAAACACAGGTGAAGCCCGTCGGCTGACCGTTGTGTAAAGTTGTCATTTTAAACATTGACTTTGAATATGTTCAAACGGTATCATTTTGAAAGCCAAGCATTACTGACTCTTTTAGACCGTGTTTGTGAGATGCAATTCGACAATTCGAGTTCATTTTGGGTAAATAGTGTGCTTCTTCATTGACATCCAGCTTGAAACTCACGTTACTTAAACCAATAGAACTTTGAGATTGTTCTTTTGGGAGCACAACACATCTTCTTAGTTACATTCTTAGCATTCTTCACTTAAATTAGGAATTTTCAAACTTAATCGAGGTTCTGCCATCCTAAAAATCTTATTTTGTTTTTCATTGAAATCCCTGATGTTGAATGTAACAGAGTTTTCCTTGGCCGGTAAAACAGACCTCTTGAATCGACAAATCTTAACGAAGCCATTTCGATAGTTGGAGCTTTGAAAGGCGTACAAAACCGGGTTTAAGAACGATGAAAATGTTACTAAAAACTCGACTGTTTTAAGCAAAATTGTGTACGAGTTTTGATTTTCTATCAGTGTTTTTCGTTTTGATAGAGTAAGGAATGACATAAATATTCCATATGGAAGATAGCAGGTGTAAAATGCCATCGTTACGGAGAGAAGTAACTTGGCTAGCTTTCTTTTTGACTTGTCGTCCTCTTGTCCCTGTGCTTGCCCCATAATTGTCTTCTCGAAGAAAATACCTTTAATAATCTGGAAATAGCAAAACCCTAAGATCAGGAGTGGAAAGCCTCCAAGGAAAAATACAGTACAAAGAACATGTGCTCGAAAGTCCGTGATGGATTCTAAACTGTACGGGCAGATGCACCGACCATACTTAGCGTCAAAGCGATTCGCTACAAAATCTGGAAGGTTAATAAGAAGAGCGATCGACCAAATCCCAGCAATGACATATCTTACGTTTTCAAACTGTATTTTTAGTTTTCCTGCTGTTAAAGGCTTGACAAGAGCGTGGTATCTTTCTACAGCGATGGTAGACAAAGTCAGTACGGAAGCACCAATGGCTACACCAATTATTCCATTGCCAGTGAAAAGCTTACATAGGTAGTCACCCAATGTTCCTCTTGGATGAGAAGAGTAAAACGCGAAACTGTACGTCCTGGGATTCCATAAAAGAGTTATAATATCCGCAACTGCCAGGTTAACGAGGAGATAGTTGGTAGTGCTGTGCATCGACGAGGTCCTTTTTACTACAGCGAGTACCAAACAGTTCCCAACAACACCAACACAGACAATGAAAGCGTACAGCGAACCAAATAGAATATCTAAAGTTTGTATATCAAAACGTCTAAAATCAACGAGCTTCTCTTGCGATGAAGACGCGTTGAAACTTGAGTTTTGAACGCTTTGCTCCGCTAAATCCATTGGAAATAAACGGCTATATAATCGTTTTCAGTTTTTCGAACCTTGATTTATGAGATGTAATGGTTTTGTCCTTGATCTGTGTCATAAAACAAGTCACTGACTTAGACTACTAAAGGCGCAGTATTTTGTCTGTTCCAAGTTCATAATGAACTACGCGAGGGCGGCATATCGCTTACCCAGTGAATATCCTTCAAATCAGAAAACGCTAGTTATGATTAGCAAAACATGAGTTTGTTTGCCTTATGTGGACACCTCTTGCGTGTACAATAAACCATTTGCATTTTTAATCAATTGATAAAAATTTCAAACTTTGACTCTGGAAGACATCCTATCTAAATCTTCGCTTGAACTTTATTATCTTTTTATTTTTTCTTTCCATATTTTTGTATGCCATTTTCTTTCATTTAGTATTTTATTTTATTTCATTAGCAATTCTTTTGCATTTGATTTACTATAGTGTTTTCTGTAGCGGATTGTTATAGCGGAAGAAAGGCTATAATCCTACCGAAATAAGGGTATGTGAACGAACTGACACTTAACATAAATAGTTACAAAACGCAGCGCTAATTAGGAAAACTGGTTTCAAACATCACTCAAAGCCACACCGCTAAGGGTTTTATTCGGTTCAATCGGTCATACAAATCAAGCAAATGAACTTACGACTGAGAATTCTTTAAAAGATTGAGCCTCCGGATCCACTGATATATGTTTATCGAGTTTATTAAAAAACTGACGTTCACTAGAAAATGAATGTAAAAACGGATTAAAAATATTATTGCTGTGGTTATTGAATTATTTCTCGATAATTGTATTTACGCATGAACAAGTGTGTTTGTACTCGTATAGAAGTCGCCGTGACAACAAAGTAAGAAGCCAATCACTAAGCACAGATGATTGATGCTTACGTAAATATATGACAATATGACAAACAAATGATGTTATCATCGTGGTTAATATTGGTTTAAAAAACGTTATGAATTTTTAAGTCATTTTGCAGTAATCATTTGTTTAATGAAAAAAAAAAACAAAAAACAAAAAAACATTGGAACATAAAAAATGTGTTTCGTACCTTTTTACGGTAGCAGTAGACTGATATAACACCGCCATGGTTCAGGCACGCATTGATAATCATTCGATATGGATAGAACAGGCTGAGTGCTTGACAAACATGTAGGCAGGTATTCAAATGCAGAAAATAAATATACTGAACGGCTATGACGGCACTTTCTGAAGGACTAAGTAAAGTGAAATCACTGAAAGGGAAAAGGAGAAAAATGAAATAAACAAAAAAAAAGGGGGGGCTGAAAATAAAAGAGATATGTAAGACCATGTAAAGGAAAATGAATAACAGCGCAACAATAAATGAAAGGAAGTGTAAAAAAAACGCGCATTTGATCATATTACACATGCTAATTTGCGCGTTATAAATAATTTAACTATGGTTTAACAATTATTCGCCGAAGGCGAAGTGATTATCGTAGGAATGTTTACCGAGCCGCGAGTCTTCGAGCGGCAAAGTAAATATCTCCATGATGACTGAGCCTGAGGGGAATAATTGTTTTAGCATAGTTTTAGACTTAAATATTAGAGAAAAGTCGAAATAAGGATGAAAAAATGTTTTAGTATTACTTCCGATCTGGAAAACTTTGTAAAACCTTAGAATCACCGGTTGCTCGACCAATCACAGCTCGAGAAACTCTATATCCAAGTCTAAAATTATGCTAATAAAAATTTTTATCAAAAGAAAAAAAAAAAAAAAATTCATCAATTTGACAAATGATATGACTAGCGATGTTGTTTAGGGGGGTAAAGTATAATGAGCAAATCCATTCCAGTTAGTCAGCTTTCAGGATTATCATTTTCATGATTCAGCAAGAGCTGTTTGGTTTTATTTCAAAGTGAACAAATAGTCCAGCTGTTATCGACCAAAAAAATGCTGAATTGTTCACTTTAATGATAAAAGCATGAAACTTGGCCAGATTACTAATATCCCTAAGAGAAACAATTTTGGATATGGAGCCAACCCAAATTTGCGGTTATTGTTGAGTTCTGCGCATGCCTTAAATGTACAACATGAAAGCGAGGCTGCAATCTAATTTCATGAAACAAATCAAAAGGAATTGACCGTTTTCAAACACCGCTGTTTTCCTTTATTACAGACTTTTATATTCAGGTTTTCGCAAAAAAAAAAAAAAAAAAAACAACAACAACAAACAAACAAACAAACAAAAAAAAAACCAAACAAACAAAAACAAAAAAAACACAGTAGAGTAAGCAATGCACAATTTCACTAAACAATAAAACACTTTGAAATTCCACGTACCTTCACTAGAACGCATAAAAATTGCAAGTGCAATTTCTATTGATTTTTTACTCTTTCGTATTGGTATTGCGGAGGACATTATCTTGACCTCAAAATATAATAAAAAAATATTTCATTTCTCCGATTTTATTTTCACCTATCACTTTTATCTAAATTGGGCTCCCTGTGGTATTAAAAACTAGTCATACCTATCAGTAACAGGATCGAGACCTAGTGTTTTTTCTTTTCTATGCTTATCGTGCATCCTGATCGTCAAAGCCGGGAATTATGAAATATTTTATCAGCGTGACTGTCAATTGTAAAGTCCTAGAAAGGAAAGTTTATAAGTCATTTAATGGTTTCCCGAACCTTCATTAGTGCTGCCCGACTGCCGAACCCTCCGCGACTGCCGTTGTCAATCATTCCAGTTCCAACAAAACTCACCTAACCATTTTTCAGTATGCGAGCTGAATGGACTTGTATTGACCATCAACTCGTCCAAGACTCTGGTAGAAAGACAAGGATTTGTATTTTGTGAGTTCAATTTTGTACCAAAAAACTGATTTAAAAGCCTCCTAAAATCCACACATGTCGCTTATTTATGTTAATCCTTATTAGTAGAAATACACAGGTGATCATTGAAAATCTCACGCGCTGATCATAATTGGTCGAGAAACTCACACACACTATCACACGATAGTCACTTCCAGCGATAATCCAAAATGGCGGCCTGCCGCTTTGTTTCTGTTACCGGAAAAAAATTCTTTTATCTTCTTGTTTTTCTGTTTTCTTTTGAAAGAATCACCTGTATATTTATACTAAAACAATTACATTTATTTAATAACTGTTCACAATTTTATAATTCATTGTCTTTTACTAAAAGATATCAGTCTTAAGGTAATTCCGCCTTGTTTTGCACTGCGCATTTTTTTGCACATGCAACTAAAAGCATGGAAATAACAAAGTTTAGGCATTTTTCTTTCGAATACTAAAAAAGAAACATGTTCAAAAACAATTTTACCTGATTTTCTTCTTTTTGAGTAGATAAATTGCGATTTTTATCTGACTCGCCCCAGTCTCCACTTGGAAATTTTTTTTTTGACAAGGTAAATCAAAAACGAGAATGGTGACCCCCATTTTTTATTTCAGAATTTTGATAAATGCGATGCTCGTTATATCAAAATATGAAGGAAAATTTATTGGACAGATTTTGAAATATTTTAATGGGAATAGTTGACATGTGCAAAAATTGTGCAAATCTGAGTAAAGTTGTAACAATAACATCACTTAAGAATATCATTACGAATTGACACCTTATTAGGGAAGGTAAATCTTTCAACTCCAAGCCCCCTCCCCCACCCCCCCCACTCCCCCCCCCCCCACTCCTCCGAACAAAAAATGTTTTTTCCATTAGCTGCTATATAATTTCATGCAGGCTTCAATCTCTAGCTAAATTTCAATGGTTCACATTTTTAGAACTCGAGTTTACTGCGACATGGCGGCTTACTGGAAAGAAGCTTGGACACTGTCTTGTGCAGTCCTAACATTATCTAACCAACACCTTATTCACAATCCGTTCTACGTAAACAACATATCTATGCACTCAGATCTGGACGGCTGGACTATGTACAGATTGTCCAACTTGTGGATGAGGTCTATTAAATCTCGTTCTACTAAATGACGTGCAACCTGCAACTATATCCCTCAAGAAGTAGACAAGATTGACTACGTAGTCGCAGAGTGACAATTTAAACTACGCACACACGGTGCAACATTGCTTGCAATGTGGAAGGCAGTCGATGTTGCGAACCATGTCACATGAAGCAACTCCTAAGCTTGGAAGAATTTGGCCGTCATGTTTTCCCATTTCAGACCAAATGTTTTAATGTGCAACCGTTAAACAAAGAAATAATTATCTAGGAAATGGCAAGCAGTTCTATTTCGACGGGCCAAGACAGTCATCCGGTAGTGTTCTGTGCGTTCTATATATTTATGACTTGGCTTCATAATCCCTAAAAATCTCTTTCTCTCATGTTTGTTTCATTTCCTAAGGTTTTCGAGTATCGATTTGCTCTCCAAAGACACTGCAACTCCTTGTTGCTATCCAGTGGAATATACTAATATCCAAAACTGGCGGTGTTCAAATTCAAGATGTACCACGTGGTTTTCCCAACAAGCCAATGAGAATCCTCACTTTGCTCCCAAATGCGGAGAGTTGAACAAGTGTACGTATAAAGGTCCACCCTGTGCTCCTTCCAATTCAACAGTGTTTAGTGCTAAATATGAACAAGTTATCAAGGACTTCCGATGAAACTAGCAATGCTTCTGCTATCTCTACATTCTGGTTTGGAGGAGAATTAGAGTTTGACTTCAGCCGTGTCGCGGGTTGCGAGTACCAAGTCGCGTGTCGTGGGTACGAAATTTTTAAAATAGGACGTTTGCACGATAGCGTCATTGACCTCTACTACCAGACTCCCTTGCACGCTTTCTTTTGTTCAGTTAATTAGCACCAATAGGCACTTGCACTAAGAAATCACGTGACTTCTTGGATGGCAAACGCGCGCTATGTAAACAAACATCAAGATGGCCGCCGTCGCACCGGAAGGCGACAAAAACAGGTTAGTACAACCACTTAGACGTAACTTTTTAGCTTTTTTCTACCAAATATTGGTACCCATGGAGTCTTCAAGCATATTTTGCTTTTCGATTGGTCCGAAAGAAAAATTCTTACGCTAATTTTTTCACCAAATCCAAAGCCGCTTCCTGTTTGTTATCGCAACTTTTTTTCGTGGTCTTTGACCTGGGACTTGCTTTTAAAGGGTTTTCCCCTAGAAAACTTTAAAAACAATACACAGACCCATGAAATGTTAGTAAACATTTCCATTCCAAGGACGTATTTCATCGTTATTGATCTAATTCTTTAGCGAGCCGGCGAAAAAAGGGTCGCTTGACCTTACCAGGATGCCTGAACTGTCGTTTGGCGACGTAGAGTTATTTGCCAAAAAGACTGGCGGAGGTTCAACGAGTCTGAAAAAAGCCTACAAATTTTTTGCCGAAACAGGATATCTCCATGATTATAAAGGTGAGTTTTTTGGGGAATTAAAATGTACGAAAAAGCTTTAAAAACGGTCAATGCTTGTGCTGTTGTACTAGTTGTTAACTCTGGCTGTACTTTGTCGTGCTTGTATATTCAATGGACTCTGTTAAAAGTTTGACTTTTTCTCTTAGTTCGCTATAGTCAAGAAGAGGCAACGATAGAGAGTAAATGTTTTCGCTCGATGAAAAAATCAGAGAAGCCACATTCAGTATTTATTGTGTGCCTACTGGAAAACAAGAATTTATATGGGAAATGTTCGTGCGTGGCTGGTGCAGGAGGAGCCTGTCAACATACCCTGGCACTTTTACTATTGATTGCACACTGCAAGCAGCTGGGTCTAACAGCATTGCCCGATGAACTTACCTGCACTATGTCAGCACAAAGGTGGAATATTCCTAGGGGGAAAAAGATCACGCCAGAATGTGTTGATCAAGTGGTTGTCAAGAAAACTAGAGAAGGAGCGGACTATACTAAATCTATAAAGAGCTCTTTGTACTCCCCTGCCTCCCAATACCTGCTGCTAGACTCTACTTACAAAGAAAACCTGAAAGCTCTAGAGCCAGTACCTCTCATATGTACCCTTTTACCTGACATGTCTGATACAAACCTCCCTGCAATTTCTACAAGATTTGGCAAAGTTCCTATAGGTTGCATTTTATCTTATCAACAGAAGCTTACTTCCTCCTATATCATTAATGATTATGCTAATACTGATTTTCCTTCCTTACCATTGACCAGCAACACCTCTTTTACCAATAATTTCAGTTCCTGTTTAAATGCTGAGCAATCAGCTACACTAACCTCCTTAAGAGTTGATGAGGAAATGTCCTTTCATTTAGAAGAAAGAACTAGAGACCAAAGTGAGTGTCAACTTTGGCACACTTTAAGGAAGAAAAGAATAACAGCCAGTAAATTTGGCATAGTAGCTAAAAGACAAGCTAACTTCAAGTCTTTATGCAAGCAACTAGACCCAACCCGTCATGTCCAAACAGCAGCAATGAAGAAGGGAATTGAGATGGAACCATATGCAGCCTATAACTATGCAACCAAAGTAAAAAACAGTTCTGTTAACTTATATCCATGTGGTCTTGTTATTCATTCTGTTTGCCCATGGTTAGGGTGTTCTCCTGATCGCAAGGTCTTTGACATGGAACTAGCCACTGAAAATGCTATGAGTCCTTTTGGTTTGCTTGAAATTAAAGTTGTATGTAAAGATGTTGAAAGCTTACATGATGTGAATTATTTAACTTTTGACAAGGACACCAATCACTTTGCTCTTAAACGAAAACATGAGTTTTTTTACCAAATACAATGTCAGCTAGCTATTACTTGTTTACAATGGTGTGACTTTTTTTGCTTTGTAAGTAGTGATCTTTATTTTCATGAGAGAATTCTATTTGACAGAAATTTTTTTCAAGAGAGCAAAGACAGAGTTGATACCTTTTATTTTACTTACTATATAACATAATGCAATCATCTGTGTTATTTCTTAGGTAAATACAAATAACACTGAAAAAAGGATAATTTATGCAATACGTAAAAAATATTATTAATAAGTATTGCCATAAAACAACTATTACAATATATTTTATTCAATTAATTTATTTCAAATTAATTCATATCAATTGAAATCTTTTTCATGAAAAGATAAAAAGTTGAATTAATTCAAGAACACCAATTTTAATTAAATTATTTTGCCAATTATATGACTCTTGTTTTCATTATATATATATTACCATAAAACTGAGTAAATTGGCATGAATATTTATTATACATTTAGACCCTAGGCCCTTGAAGAATCCCTTCTTATTAAGGGGCCTTGGAAGTTAGTCAACAAACATGACACAGTCCACAACTGGTTAACACTTCCTAGTAAAGATAGGGGAACAATGCCATCAAAAATGTGAAATTCTTTTATCCTTCGGATAGCCCTTTCAACATGAATTCTTAACATGGCTATTTTCTTTGTGTCTATGACTTCTTGTGGCTTAAGTTGACTATTTTCTAATAAGTAAGGGGGTATGTTAAGATCTACTGTCTTGTTCACTAAAAGATCATCAATGTCAAAGCCTTTATCAGCCATAATGCTAGTATGGGGCTCTAAAAGATCTAAAATACCGGACTGTGCAGTTATTTCTTTGTCTGAAATTGAGCCTGTATACAGAGAGCTGACAAAGCACACTGCACCATTTGGTGTGATTCCAATCAAGCCTTTAAGAGTGGTTGAGCTCTTGTAGTTGCTGTACATCTGGGATTGCAGTTTCAGGGATGTTGGGACTTGCACTTTTATTTCTGTACAATCAATAATGCAATGGGTAGTTGGGTATAACATTTTAAATAGGGGGGACATATTCTGTTTAACAGTGTGAAAAGAAGGCCAAATAGGCTGCATCCCAAGGAAGAAGTACAAGTAATTGGCCCAGGTAATAATCTTACGGCTTACAGTTGACTCACTGACATTAAACCTATGTGACAGGTCAAATAGTTTCAACCCCAGTCTTATTCTAACCAAAAATAGGAATAGTTCATCAATAAGTAACATTTTTTTGCTGCCTGGGCGCCCAACTGATATGTTACTTCCATAGTAGTATGTCATGGTTTCTGCAGAGGGCTGCACAAATTCATAAAACAAAATAAAATGCTGATATGAAGGAAATCCAGTATAAAATTTGATGGAATTGCTATCATTTGTGAATCTTTCACATCCAAATTTGTAGATCTTCATGGCAGATAATCTGGCCTTCAGGTCTTCTATTTCCTTCTTTAGTTTTGTTATTTCATTTTCAAGAACATCAGTTCCAGTTGTATATCTGTTTCTACAAACAAATGCATAATGATGCTATTAAAAGGAAAGTATTTTGGGTTTTTCATTCAATATAGTGTTATAGGTCTATAAATTTTTCTTTAATTTTTAAAGCAACATATATATAAAACAACTAATAAGCAAATTGTACTGAAAATGATAAAACAAGAACATTTGTTAAGTTTTGATTTCTCTTTCTCTTTGCATGATTAACATGAATTGTTTATTACTTACATAGCAGCATTTGGCAACTTCCTCACAAGTACGCGTCTGGGAGGCTTGTTGATGGTCCATGCAAACTGAGTTGGTATAGCATGCTTTTTTAATCTTCGGCGCCCACATATATCCTTTTCTTCTTCATATTGATCAGTGTCAAAATGTCTTGAACATACTCTGGTGTTCGATGTTATCTAATCGAGGCATAAATATTCATAAAAACTCGTAAATTATTTCTGCTCACATATGCTTTGTATACAAATAAATTTTTTAGCGAGTTTGACGCTGTAAAATAAGACTGACCAATAAAATCTAGTAAAAAATTTAGTAACGAACAGTAACCAACGTAAAATCTTACCTTAAAGTTTTCTCCGATGTCTCTTCGTATTTTAACAATCCACTGTTTTCTTATTTCCTCTCGACAAGGGAAGCGGTGAAATGACAAACCATCATCACGTCGACCATCGCTTGTGCATTTAGGAACACAACAAACATAGTTGTTTGTTGGTCTACACGAATTGTGAAAATTCGGAATAAGACGATTTTAATTCGCGAAAAGTAAAGCAAAGGATAAAGTCCTGTGTTTAGAGTGTATTGTTTTTAAAGTTTTCTAGGGGAAAACCCTTTAAAAGCAAGTCCCAGGTCAAAGACCACGAAAAAAAGTTGCGATAACAAACAGGAAGCGGCTTTGGATTTGGTGAAAAAATTAGCGTAAGAATTTTTCTTTCGGACCAATCGAAAAGCAAAATATGCTTGAAGACTCCATGGGTACCAATATTTGGTAGAAAAAAGCTAAAAAGTTACGTCTAAGTGGTTGTACTAACCTGTTTTTGTCGCCTTCCGGTGCGACGGCGGCCATCTTGATGTTTGTTTACATAGCGCGCGTTTGCCATCCAAGAAGTCACGTGATTTCTTAGTGCAAGTCGCCTATTGTCTTACTATTCTCATGAGGGAATACAAATTTAAATAAGAAAGAAAATTCGCAAAGCATCTTGGTAGTGGGAGTCAAATGACGCCATCATGCAAACGTCCTATTGGCTCATAACAATAATAATTCGTGTATCATAATACATGTTAATAAATCATCAGCAAAAAAGGCATAAGAGCATACTGTTTTCCAAGTTTGATTTCTAGTAGTATCAAAACAAGCTGTGTGAAATTTGTCAATGAAAAATGCAAACAGACGTTCTTTGAAATTGTAGAGAACTTTGATTTTACGTATGTCTAGTATGTTGTTCCATGGTGGAACAACGCAATTAAGATATGAATTCCTAAATAGCCATGTACGAAAACGATTTGCGCGTAAATTAAGAATATTGGCATTCCTAGTACGACCAGTGATTATATATAAACGGATCTAAATCAGGTTAAGAGATACTCCTTAATCAGGTAAGGGATACTCCTAAATCAGTATCAGGTTACTCTTAAATACGGTCATTTGAAAAAAGGATACTCTTAAATACGGTCATTTGAAAAAAGGATACTCTTAAATACGGTCATTTGAAAAAAGGATACTCTTAAATACGGTAATTCGAAAAAAGAATACTCTTAAATACAGTCATTTGGAAAAAGAATACTCTTAGATACAGTCATTTGAAAAAAAAAAAGGATACTATTTAATAGGGTCATCTGAAAAAACAAAAAAAGACTCTTAAATACGGTCATTTGAAAAAAGGATACCCTTAAATACGGTCATTTGAAAAAAGGATACTCAAACCATATGTTAAGAAAGGGTAAACTAATGAATAATATAGCATAGTTAGAGTTTTTAAAGAAACATTATGCCTGATTTTTGATAGAATACCAATGTTTTTTGAAATCTTATTTGAGATCAATTTAATATGATACTTCCAATTGACCAAAAATTTTAAAAAGGGGAAGGGTAACTTATGATCTTTATTTAAAAAATTTGTTTTTGAGCCTCGAAGTTTTTAGAAAAATCTATTTGTCATCACATCTTTTTATAATTCAATTTTATCTTATATTCAAAGTCAAATTATTTAACGAATTAATCGACATATCATTTGATTTTCTTTGGATAATAAAAAAAACAAAAACAAAAAAACATGGACAGTGCCCTTACCCCTGTCAGGCCGGCAGTGGGGCGCTATTCTTTTCTCCTCGGGGTAACGCTTAGTCTCCCTCGCAGCGTTGCATAACGAGGTAACGCTAGCAAGTTGTGCATGTTTACTTCGCTTATAACAAATTTTTAACCAAAATTTAAGAAATAGAATGCATCAAAAAGTTTTTTGAAGCTGGACTGAAGCAAATATGCAATGTTTGGCAGGATAGAAATGTAGAAGTCAGTTGTAGTGCTGAAGAAACCTAGCGATTATTATATGTAAACATTACGTCCAGTCTATTTATAGCAAATTGCGTAAATAGCTGATGCAATGTCAACGCAATTTTAGCAAAGTTTGCAACGCTGATATAAAATAAATAGTTTCTCTGTATTACGCCACTTTATACAATTACTGCAGCAATGACAACCACTACTACAAGAAATACAAGACGGAATCAAAATTCCTATAATGGGAATCGCTGTCAAACAGACCAAAACTTTTACACGAACTGAAAATCAAACGTTTACACAAAAGAATGATACATCAGAAATTAGGTTGAGGCGACAAAAACGAAGGAAGACTTCTCCCTTCATTTTTAAGCCTCAGTTTTATGTGGGAGAGAATTTTGCGGTAAAATTAGGTGATGTAGTGAGATTTCGGAGAAATATTAGTTCGATTTATACTGGAGGGATTGTCGTAACAGAGATGGACCAGTTGAGGACGATCAAATCAATGAAGCTTTCTGAGGGGTCGATTAGAATGGCTAGGACTCCAAATGCTGGTGGTAGCTCGCAGAAAAGCGAAGTCCTAAGCTACGAAATGCTACAGAAGTGTTATAACGCTAAACTTGACAAAACTGAAATGGAGATTCAATATTTTCCTTATGGAGGATCGATAACCGATTATACATGCCGTATGTTTGGGTTCAAGATTGGTGTTTCTGTCACGCGAGCCATGAAATACAGGGGCAACTTTACTTTGGAAGATGCTGAATATTTATTGAACAAGAAGCTTAATGGAGTAGAGAATTCTACACGGAACACGCTGGAGAAATGGCATAAACAAATACTGCATATCTGGGCTAGCTCTTCAATAGCAGCAAAGGCTATAGTCAGTTCTTATTTCTTGTTACCAAAGAACATCAAGTCAAACACTGTGGTGTTACTCACGATCGCCAAAAATAACAAAGACATTTTTGACCGATAATATTGTACATAATTGTTTGGATTTTTTTAAAATTTCAGATTCAGTTCCGTGATATCAAAAACTATTTTTAGTAATTATATATGTTTGTACAGCGAAGAAACATTTTAATTCATAATTTATTTTGATATTTTTTTAAGTATACATGTTTTTTCATAATTTTTTTAAAATATAGTGATCTTTCACTTGTAGGTATTGAATAATAATTTTTAGTAAAATATTACGCTAGAAAACGAATGCTTAGTGTCAAAAAAGCCATTATTATAATAAACAATACATTTAATAATAAGATTTCTGAAGATTTTTTCAAGTGATGAGCTAACATTAGTTTTGGTGACCAGCTATGGGGCTTGAACCCAAAACAGGGCATCCACTGTAGACCTCATGGGTTTAATGAAGTAGATGGTGGTAGAATGGATTGATGTCAATCTTACAGGAATCACAAGGATATTCCTTTGTTAGAAATGGTTCATACCTGAAAACCAAGAACATCGTGATGAACAAGAATTAATATTTACGAAATCAAGACTATATTAAACTGCCAAAAAAGCCCTCCCCCCCTTCAAGTCTACTAAATTTGAAATGTTAAACTTAGTCTTCCTATTATAAGCCAACTCAAATGTACGCTATATAGGGCTATTTCAAAGATGCATGTAATACTATAGTATTTCAATTTTGAGTTACTTTATGGATTGATAATCTTTATTAATATAGTATATATAATATATTCACTAACTTACCAATAATTAATAGCTACATTTCTAGGCTTTTCTTGATTTGGGTATGACTGTACCTCATGCCACCAAAATGATGGCATGAATAGTACTTCGCCTTCATCTATTGTACAATTCATGGCCTGAACACCTTTGAACTTTGGAAACCTGAATTTCAAATGCAAAATATCATAGCTTTACATGTAAAAACTTTAAATATTAGTAACTACAAGAACCAATAATTAAATTTATGACTTTTGGTTCAGTTACAGTAGGAATATTGAGAAAGTTTGCTGTATAGTCAAACCCCACTTACCCTGCTAGCAGAGGTCTTTTTCTGCCCTCCCTTCAGCCCACTGTTCAGCCCTATGGAGGGGAAGGAAAAAACTTCTGCTCACAGGGTAAACCCCAATTCTATGGTTCTATGGCTGACACCAACAGCATGGACACCTCACTAATGGACATTTCATTTACAGTAAGACCTCGTAGCAAACATGGACTGACCGCCCTTTTAATAGGAATGTTATTGTACTGTACTTTAATCAATCCTGAAAGACTAGTCATACACTAGTACACTTGTTTTGACTTCTCTCTTATTGGCCTTTAGTAAAGCTTGACTGTACTTACTGTACAAATGGTGAAATTGGTATATTTGGAAAACTGGTATATTTCAACTTTTTATGGTAATCTTCCATTTGATAAAAAAACTTAAGATTGAATTTTTAAAAAAAGTTTTATCTTCTTTCATTTCTTTTTTCTTTGCTTTTCTTTTCTTTCTTTTTTTTTTGGTTTTTGGTTTTTGTTTTTTAGTTTTCAAATACTTAAACTCATCGTTAATGATGAGCTTGGCGTTAGGTGCATATTCGGTGGGATGGGCGGAGCCAGGCACAAATTAGCGGTAACCATGGTCACCCTGTCACCACCCACCGAACACCTGTCACATTGACCGCGATCAGTCAATGGAATACTTACCTCTACTTACCTGTACCAGTGGTAGGGATGGCGGGCGGGAAATTAAACTCGTGTTGTAGCGTAATAGCGTAATAGCGTCGTATAGCAAGTGCTAGCGATAGATAGCGATGGCGAATAAAGGTTCGCGTGGTTGGCATTAAGCTAGCGTGATCACGTGTGTAGCGTCTTATCGAATTTCGTAATGATAGCTATGATCCATATCTCATACAGGCCACAGAGATCGACTAGAATAGATTGCGACATGCTATAAACAACTTGCTAGCTGAGTCGATCAACGATCGCGTGAGGTAATAAATGCGTTGACAGCGGAGATAGCAGTATGCGTCCGGACAACGCTACTGCGAGATGTCATTGACCTCGAGTCTAACTTAGCCTAAATTACATTTAACCACATATAAATCAAGCCATATGCGAAATTTGAATTGAAAAATTCAGTTTGCTATGAAAATTTTGGTGAGTTCATCCTTCCTAGTAACTATAGAGCATTTTCACTCACATGACACAGGCAGCCATATTGGTGTACCAAAAAAAGTAGAAACTTTCTGCACAATAATAAAGTTCAATTCCTGGAGGATAGAAAATGTATAGTTTTGGTACACCGACATGGCCGATGTGACTTCACATAATAGCCCATGCTCAAATTCAAGATCTAACTGGAATTCTCCCTTTTGGGACACATATCATTGAATATTTTGTTTCTTCAAAACAATTACAAGCTAAACAGATTCATCAATTATTTCCCTTAAATTGAATGATAATTTAAAAAAACTGTTGATGAAATGAGTGCAATAAAGTAACACTTCCAAAAAATAATGTCATTTATTGGAATAATGACTTGTATGTAAGGTTTACATGTAAGTGAGCTATAATTTTACCATGACAACAAAAATACCTTTTATAATCAGGCTTCAGAATATTAATTGGTGACATAACCATAGATGTGCTGTCCATTAATTTTTTCCTGCGGAATTGCATGCTGTTTGGATTGTAACCCAGTTCTGCTTCTTGTATGTGTGCCTCATAAAGCCGAGTGTTATCATAGGGTTCATATAGCAAAACCTGTTTCCTTCCACTTATCTGTAAAATGAGTAACAAAAATTTTAAAAGGATGTCTTTTTCTGGTTTCACTGCATTGCCAAATGGGTAGTTTTAACATACATGTACATGTTTTGATAAGAGTTTATAAACGTAGTTATTACTAGTTGACTAGTAGTCAGGGGCTACCACTTGTTACTCTGCTTGTTTTCTTTATAAAGGCTTTGCACCATCATGTGTGCGAAACAATACACTAGTGAGTATTTTTCTTCTGGCAAACCAAATTCTTTCTCATCTGCAAATCAGATTAGACAAAATTTATATGATGTTGCAAAGCCTCTATATTAGGTATTTTGAGTAGCTTTTACCAAATTCTGACTCTGTTGAATTTAAATAGGGACTTGTCGTTGTTGTTGCTGTTATTGTTGATGTTATGCTTCCCAAATTATTTCTATATACATCATGGTGTACTATGTGCATTCCCTTTAGACTTTGTCAAGCCCAGTGTTTTCTGTCTGATGAACATCATGTTACCACCACTGGAAAATGGGAAGACAGACAGACTGTCAGACAATAGGAGAGCAATTACCTGACAAAGGAAATTGTCAAATGGATCAAAATGGAGCTTCCCTAAAGTGTTGCCATTACTCAACCAAATATTCAAGTGCCTTCTCTTCAATACTCCAGCCACAAATGGCATCTCAATTACATCTTTTTCCAGTTCTGGCAGATGACTTGGAATAGAAGAATACTCCAAGTAAGCTGATACATTCTCTCCTTGACCTGTCTGATGTGTTTTCTCAAGTAGACTCATAAATTCTGCAAACTTCAAGTTCATAAATGCAGGCCTTACTACAACTAAGTCAGGAAAGGGAAGTTGTTCTTTAACACCATCAGGAAATTTAAAATCTTGAAAGTCCTCAAAGTCTGATGCTTTCTCACAACCTTCATACTCTGCATTAGGTGCAAATGCTACACGTACTTTGTTTTTGCCAAATGTTGATGTCAGATATTCATTGGTCCACTTATGCATTGCTGGCCATTTGTCCATCGCACCTACGAATGTCAGTATTTACTCAATACTTTATCAACATACATCATACTTTATCAACATTCTGTACCATTAGAGCTCAGCATATTATGGGGGAAGCAAGGTTTAAGTGATTAAGGAAAATTATTTGTAGTCAAGTTGTGACCTCTTCAAGTTGCTTCCAGAATGTTTGAAATAATTTCAAAAGGTTTTATGATGCTGTTCAACTGCAAGCATGCATGTAGTGTTTAAAAAACGAGTAGGAGTGTTTTATCAGGTATAAAAGCATGAGGCGTAGCCGATCTACGAGTTTTTTGAACTGCTTAAGACTCTCATGAACAATTTATAAGATTTGGGTTCAACTGGAGACACCATACACGTCACGAACATGGATTTTTATACTTCGATAGAGATTTGACGTCACGGGCACGCGCAACCAGATTCAATAGAGGCTTCCACATGTTGAATATTGTGTGCCAAGGCAAAGACAGGCACGTTAGTCAAAGATCATTAGGGTTGACTATGACCTTGATGAAGCTCTATGTCTTCATCTAAACTTGGATGCATGCTTCATCCCTGATGAAGTCATCCTCATAGTATTCGAGTGGTCTTTATATAAAGATCACATGTGTCTTTATATAAAATCGCTTGAATACTAATGAAGAGGACTTTATCGGGTATAAAGGTTCATGCACATGACGTGTATGGTGGCTCCAATTGGACCATAAGCTTATGAATTATCAATGAGTGCTTTAAGTGTTCCATAGAGGATTTTAACACATATTTCATATCAACTGTGTGTATCTCAAATGAATAAATCATGATAGTATAATAGCAGATATCAGAGTTACACTCTATTACCTTCAAGCAGCTGTTGCTTTTGGGTCATTTTCTATACATCTATTGTATTGACCCAAATGCCTCAATTTGAAACAATTGTTTGAAGCTAACTTTAGCATACTGCTATTATACTGTCTTCCAGAATACCTTTTGGTCTTAGTTTCTGTCTTCTGTGTTTTGAACCCAACAATGATTTTTTGATGGTATAAATTAATATATGTAATCATGATAATGTGGTAAACTGGGCCTGAGCTCAGATCACATGACCCTATGGTGTGCTGTCTGCCATGTTATTATGTAGCAAAGATAAGTAGAAATTATGTAGACCATTTACTATACTGGCAACAAAGATGGGATTTAGAGTGTATTTCTTAGTCATGGTAGAATACAATATCTTTGAGTGCATACTCTGGCAGGGGCGGCGGAAGCTAAAGTTCTTTGAGGGGGCACCGCAGAAATCTTTTGGGGGGGTGGGAGGGGGCACTGAAGATTATATTTAACGCTACATGTATGTGATAATGACAATGTTTATTTGATTGCAGACGCATGCGCCGTACAACAATGACTAAGAACCAATATCTTTTGGGGGAGCCAGGCCCCCCCAAAAAATTTGCCTCCCTGGTCCCCTGGTTCCGCCACCCCTGCCTGGAATTTCTCATAATTCCTAGCAATAATACACAAGCAAGAAAATAAAAGCACAAAGGTCACACTCTTGAACCAGTACAAAAGTACCCAATAATGTCTGCAAAACAAATATCAGATTGTCAAACACTAACTTAATTCTTTTCAAAGTTGCATAGCCTTTAATAAAAGCTTGTTCTTAATCTCTCGTTATGTTAACCAGCATGCATGCATGTCTTTACTTATTTCCATGGAAAAAGGAATAATGAAATATCCTTTGCTAAATTAAAGTAAAAATTAAGATGAACACAACATTTTTCTTACCTTTTATAATTACAGGTTTTGATCTAAACAAATACTGGTGTATAAATTCCTCCTGGGTTGGCATGGTAATCTTCTCACATATTGATCCGACGTTTACAGGTCCAGCTTCTCCATTCCCAGTATTCCTCTTATCTTTGTTCAAAGATTTTTCTCCAATTGAATAAACATTTTGCAGAATAAAATCCCTCATTCTTCTTTCAGGAGGTAATCCACCTTGAAGAGTCCTAAACTTCCCGCATTTTGAGTTCAAAAATTCAAGAATTGCTGAGGTAGTTTTGTCTCCGTTATACTCCTCAGATTTGAGCTTCTTCTTTGGAGGTTTCAGTAAACACTTGCGGTCTAAAATTTCTTTCGGGTAAAACATCAGTAAACCCCTATTTTTACCGTAGTAAGCCGTTATTTTTCCTAACATTTGTTCTTTTTCGTTCGCAGGGAAGCTGTTCTCTCTCAGTAGTCCAATTTTCACGTTTGGTTCTTTGGAAAATATTTCTGTGAGGTTTTGAAGAATTGAGATCAGAGTAAAGTTCGTGGGTTGAGAAGCCACTAAAACACATGAGTCCTTCACCAAAACAGTGATTTCCTCTATAGAATATTCTTGTAGCTTTATAGTCTCTAGTACAAGACATTTTTCTGTAATAAGTATTAATGATATCGCAATAAAATAAATAACTATCCGCATGATTCTACGTGTCCTTAAAAAATACTTCTTAAGAGTGGCTGTCCGTAACGGTCGAGAATGGCGGGACAGCGAAGGAATTTTCAAATTTCTCATATTTTGTCAGAAGACAACCTTTGGTAAGCTCTTTTAAAAAATCCAGTTTAAAACTTCGAGCGCTTTTTTATTTTGGCGAATTTTACGAAAATCTAAAACTCGACTTCCGGTTCGCTCTGGACCGGTGTGAACAGCCCAAAATATTACCCATATTTAAGAAGGCCTCACTCGTTCAAAAATACTCCTATCGATCTGATACTTTTTCAACATTTTAACTAACTATCAGACTCCAAAAGGGATAAATAATATTTTTGGGAAAATGTTTTTTTCTCGCTTTTTGGGATTTTTTTTCGATGGCATTTCAAGCAGCTACGACGCGAAGCAAATTTTAGCCTAAGTTGAATGCCCTAAATCATCACCTGGTATATATTTTATTTTCACTAATACTATATGATCTGAAAGCTTGTTTATTGTACTTCTTTTCCTGAAAGTATCAGCTTTGGAACGCAAATACGTCCTCGCGATTAATCGACTCTTCTATGTAGCATACGGCGGTCTAATTTCGGATTCAGAATCAAAGCGCCTGCTTTATAAATATTCAAAAACTTTCTTGGATCACCCAGAATGAACATTTTAATCGTAAACAACATTAGTTTGATGACTGTAAACTATACTCCAGCTATATATTATTGACTTATACTTTTGTACTGGAATATTTTAGAGAGTAAGGACTTAAGCGTACGAATTCTAAGTTAGAAAAAAAACCTTTAGACCCCATCAAACGCAGGGTTTTTTTATTTTTCTCTTTTCTTTGTTTTTGTTGAATATACTTGCTCAAAATCCTCCCAAATTTCAATTAGTTCCACGTTATTCGTAGAAAAAACAAACTCATTTTCGTACTTTCTCAAAATTAATGGAATAAGTTAGAGGACATTATGATTGAATAAACAAACTGAATTAGTTGAGAAGCGTGGCACGTGAACGTCGATCACTTGTACCTTTCTTGAATTATATGAACTAAACAAACAACCTTTATGTTTTGTATTTTTTGTCTTTATCTCTTGTCAAAATTAATAATAACTAGTGACTAAAGTGCGTGCAGTTGCTTTCGTACTATTTCATTTAAGCCCCTTTCCCGATAACGTCACACATTTGATCCGCATCAACACTGCCTACTCTGCTTTTTTTCCCTTCTCTTTTGTTGCTGTTTTTGCTTGTTTTTATATGGGGTTTCAGAATTGATTGATTTAACTTGATTCTAAATGAAAAAGCCAAAAATCGTCCTTGTTTCATTAAGAGAAGTCAGTGGCTAACAAACCTGTTTCCTTTCCTATTCATTCGCCTAAAATAAACTGTTTGACAGGAACAACAAGTATCTTTTTACCAATAATAATAACATATTATATATATATATATATATATATATACAGCCATTTGCAAAAACTATGGCCGCTTCCAATACATATACGAGTATATCGAAAGCATATCAAGTATTATGGGATATCTTCCACTATATATTTTTCAAGTTGTCTATCATTAGGGCTTTCTGGAAAAAAATATCAAGAATGATATCCCGCCCTGTCTGATATACTTTCGATATAGTTGTATTTATATTTGAAACGGCCATAGTTTTTGCAAATGGCTGTATATATATATATATATATAACAAAGTATGTAATGTGGTCTATACTGGTGAAACAGTGCTCGATGCGTAGGGATGCAGAGCAACAGATATATAGTAAAGATTGGATTAAAGACGAGACATGTTCACTGTAACTCCGAGTTTCGTGCTTACGCACTCATCAGACAGACGTTTTTTTCAGAATGAGTGGCCGTGTTGTATTCGATATACAATCACTCGGCTACGCCTCGTGTTTGTATATCGGATACAACACGGCCACTCATACTGTAGATTGCTTATCAAACGTCTAGGTTAGTTCCTTTGTGTTTCACTAAAATTTTCAAAATTGAAGTGAATCTGGCCAAGAAAATCCAAGTTTAAGTTTATGCAAATGAAGACGAATCTATATCAGATATAAAACCTCCTTCATGGTCGTGATTTCTATTGTGTTTTCCTCATGAATTATTTATGAGTTTGATAAAAAAAATATATATATATATATCAAATTATGCTTTACAACATTAATGTTTATAGCCAAGATTCAGGTAATAGCTGCTCAGTAGGCAAGCTAATCGTCGAGCTGAGCAGCCGGTTTTTTTTTTTCTTTTTCTTATTCTTTTTTTTAACATTTTGACAGGAACAATTGTATGGTTTCTATCAATTACAGCCGCAATAGTAAACTACATTCTTAATTAAATGAAGGTATGGTGCTCTGGCGGCGGCTGCGTGCGAGTGCGAAGATTCTCTGTTCTTGAAAAGCATTTTTCTCTTGAGAGATGGTCGAAATCTCTTGAGAAACAATCGCTATTTGATCTTGCTAAGGCCGTCAAATACAAAGCTTGGAAGAGGGGGTTGGGGTTTCTACCGACCCTAAAATTCTCGTCTAGTAATATGAGGACCTCGGATTTATCTGCTGAAGAGGCTGGGCTCTCAAAGAAAATAAAAAGTCTGACCGCTTTATCAAAAAACAGAGAACCTACTTGGTCAACAAGCTCAACATTGAGTAAACCTTAGGAAGAAAGTTAAACCCAGAATTTGTAGAAAAGGTCATGAGACGTGCTCGAGGTCCCGACGGCTTGCGTCTTTTCAAGTACTCGGCCAGACCGTCCCTGAAGACCTTGCTATCTCCCCAAACGCAATAGAGGAAGATGATAATTTTCCCAGTACAATACTGTAGAAGCAGCTATCTCGACTTTCCAACCAGGGCCGTAACCAGAACTTTTACAGGGAGGGTGCACATCGAATAAAAAAATCGGCGGACCTTAAGCTTTTATGTGGGGGTGCACGTGCACCCTGTGCCCCCCCTGGTTACGGCCCTGCCAACTACAGCACCCTGTCACTTACGACCAATACGATATATGTTCCAATGGTGAAAAATGACAGACTTAAAAACTCTCTAGGTAACAATGCTGCAGATTTTCTGTGAGGCTCTAGAGTTACATGTTCCTGTTCCCCTAAAAGAGCAAAGCACCAAATACCTTGAATGTAGTTTACGATTGCGGCCGTAATTGATAGAAACCATACAATTGTTCCTGTCAAACAGTTCATTCTAGACGAATGAATAAGAAAGGAAACAGGTTTGTTAGCCACTGACTTCTCTTAAAACAAGGACGATTTATAAAAAACAGAGTAGGCAGTGTTGATGCGAATCAAATGTGTGACGTTATCGGGAAAGGGGCTTAAATGAAATAGTACGAAAGCAACTGCACGCACTTTAGTCACTAGTTATTATTAATTTTGACAAGAGATAAAGACAAAAAATACAAAACATAAAGGTTGTTTGTTTAGTTCATATAATTCAAGAAAGGTACAAGTGATCGACGTTCACGTGCCACGCTTCTCAACTAATTCAGTTTGTTTATTCAATCATAGTGTCCTCTAACTTATTCCATTAATTTTGAGAAAGTACGAAAATGAGTTTGTTTTTTCTACGAATAACGTGGAACTAATTGAAATTTGGGAGGATTTTGAGCAAGTATATTCAACAAAAACAAAGAAAAGAGAAAAATAAAAAAACCCTGCGTTTGATGGGGTCTAAAGGTTTTTTTTCTAACTTAGAATTCGTACGCTTAAGTCCTTACTCTCTAAAATATTCCAGTACAAAAGTATAAGTCAATAATATATAGCTGGAGTATAGTTTACAGTCATCAAACTAATGTTGTTTACGATTAAAATGTTCATTCTGGGTGATCCAAGAAAGTTTTTGAATATTTATAAAGCAGGCGCTTTGATTCTGAATCCGAAATTAGACCGCCGTATGCTACATAGAAGAGTCGATTAATCGCGAGGAAGTATTTGCGTTCCAAGGCTAATACTTTCAGGAAAAGAAGTACAATAAACAAGCTTTCAGATCATATAGTATTAGTGAAAATAAAATATATACCAGGTGATAATTTAGGGCATTCAACTTAGGCTAAAATTTGCTTCGCGTCGTAGCTGCTTGAAATGCCATCGAAAAAAAATCCCAAAAAGCGAGAACAAAATATTTTCCCAAAAATATTATTTATCCCTTTTGGAGTCTGATAGTTAGTTAAAATGTTGAAAAAGTATCAGATCGATAGGAGTATTTTTGAACGAGTGAGGCCTTCTTAAATATGGGTAATATTTTGGGCTGTTCACACCGGTCCAGAGCAAACCGGAAGTCGAGTTTTAGATTTTCGTAAAATTCGCCAAAATAAAAAAGCGCTTGAAGTTTTAAACTGGATTTTTTAAAAGAGCTTACCAAAGGGTGTCTTCTGACAAAATATGAGAAATTTGAAAATTCCTTCGCTGTCCCGCCATTCTCGACCGTTACGGACAGCCACTCTTAAAGTGGGGTGAAGCCGCTGACATTTTTCTCCACAGGAAGCCCACTTTAGATAAGAGTGATAAAGACGGAAATGAAATATGGAAAATATATTCGTTTAGGAACTGGCCAGAATAAGCAGGGGGAGGGGAGGGGGGTTGGAAAAGGGTGGAGAGTCAACTTTTTGCTAGCCTGCGTCACATCCGGAATTTTAGAAAATTCCGGATGTGACGCAGGCTAACTTTTTGCGTCCCTGAAAAAGGGTTGGTCATAAACACGAAATCGCATTTCCGGTGCTCACAATTTCAAAATTTTATCGGCGGAGAATGCAAAGAGCAAGAACACATAATGCTCAGCATCACAGTAACACTGTTATTGACAGTATCAACACCGCCACCATTCCCATTCATGTCTTGAAGGAAGATGCTGCTTGATATCAAAGAAAACGCATTTTTTCGTGCCGTTCTCAACGTAGTTGGCGTCCTGGACCACAGTCACCCCAATTTAGATTAAAGTGAATGGCAAAAATAACATCGGAAAAATTAAATAATTAATATTTTTTTAAAATTCGAGATCAAGATAATGTCCTCCGTAATGCGAAAAGGTAAAAAAATCGATTAAAAATTTACTAGAACATTTTTTTTCGCGCGCGCTTTTGTTTCCCTATATAATTCCCCTATGGTAAAGTCGATCTTATGTATACAACGTTGTCGTTTGATCGGCTTCATCCCTACTCGCCTAGACCGAACAGGATCATGGGGATAATTAATTCACAGTTACTAGCTGCCTCATGCATGTTATCTAACACGTCTTGAGCTCGCCGATTTCGATTCCATTTTATTTGCTAAAACCATGCCTCCAGCATACGGCGAAGATTTAAACTGGCGAGCAGTTTGGATGACGCAAGTTCTGGGTAATTTACCCGTTATCCTTTGCGGTCTAGGCGCGTAGGGATGATCCGATCAACGACAACGTTTAGTCAAAAGACTGTATTTAGTAAAAATAACCAGGTGATTATTGAAAATCTCGCGCGCTGATTGGTCGAGAAACTCACATTATCACCCCTCCCACCCATCCCACCCATGTCTCAGAAGTAAGTATAGTACATGGTAAGTATCTCCAAGTGGAAGGTGTGACGGGTGCCAGGTGGGCGATGGACTGTTGCCTGGTTGATATGGTCACCTCTGCGAACGGGTTGGTTAAGCGCGCCCATCCCCTCGCACCCTGGCACTCAACCCAAACTTATCACTACGATGAGTTTTAACGTCATGCTCGTAGCAGATTGCTATGCAAACAGGCGGTTGCTATGCACATTGATTACACAATCAAAATTCTAAGGTGCTCCCTTGTCGAAACTTAAAGTAAGCTGAATTTATAAATTTACATAACATGAGCGTATGAGTTTATGTTCTGTTGAGTCATCCGTTTGAATGGTTTTGAAATCATCATTACAGTCATGAATTCTATTTTTATAACAATTCCAACACTTTCTAGTTTGAATGACATGTTTCGGCAGTAAGGCAGAATTCAATTTGAGTTTCGAATTTTTCTACAGAATAATCACTAGTTTATTTTCCGTATCTAATGGGGAAGCTATCAAAACTACGGAGGCATATTTAGTTTACAAGACACAAATGAATATCACTAACAAGAGATATTTTACTTGACAAAAAACCGCTCGGTATAAATAAAGCTCAAAGCAGTATTTGCTCCCTTTCTCAACTCCTTTAAAATATATCTAATTAAAAATGATTTTCCGCTTCCAGCTTTTCCACTAATAAACACACTAAAACCTTTTTCTACAAGATTAAAAACTTTTTTATTTTGTTTGTTTTGATCTTACGTGCATGTCTGTTGAGTAATTCCTTTGACGTTACACGTCATTTTTTGGATTTGTCACGTAATCCGTTTCTATAGATACTGCTACCAGCGTAGTGCGAAAAGTATTTTCATTTTGTATTGTTTGATTGGCTGAAAAGGGTCACGTGGTTTACAGTTTCACTCCCCTCCTTTTTACACGAGACTCCGCTCCTCGCCAGATATTTGTCGGTTTTCGGAGTAAATTCGCTAGCCCGACTAAACCAAGGAACGCCTACCATTAAGTGTAGCGCGCACGTAAACAAGCACTACAAGCAACGCCTGTCATATCTTAGATTACCTGCAATAAAATCGAAGATAAACCAACACAATCAAAATTTTAACGTGCTCCCTTGGGCGAATAATTGTTAAATATTCTTACAAGGGATCGAGGAAACTACAGTCGCCATATTTGAACAAACAATTCACTTTAAACCACGATTTGATTTCCAGGGGCGGATCCAGGATTTTTTCAAAGGGGGAGTTGTAGCATTGATTGAGGTACTTGTTTAGCGGGAAAGTAGCACAGGGTTCCCAAACTGAAGTAGGTCTTATGATAATGATTATTTGCTGCAGGCGAGCATGGTTGTTTCAGGTCCCACACACGGCGTATAGAAAAAAAAAGCAAGCGAAATGTGTTCGGCACCCCTGTTTTAATAAAATTCGCGATGCTGTTGGTGTTGTCATGAAAAAAAACCCAATAATAATAATAATAAATCACGATGGCTCTCATATGAGGGGTTGCAACCCCCAAAACCTACCCCTAGATCCACCACTGATTTCATCGTCTTTTAAACCTCGAACTCCACAAAAAACTTGATCAAAATGATCCCTAATATGGGGGACTCATTTATTTAAAACCCATTTGGCTCTTCCTCCAATGTTTCTATGACCGAATTTTTCGTGCAGAAAATATTTTGCTTGCAGAAACGTTTCTGCCATGTTATGTCAAGGTTCGTACCTGCGTAGGATTCGGCTTACTACTCTCCCGCACAGGATTTTTGTAACGCGTACACGACCCATCAACAGCCACCCCACAGGACTAGTTTTGTTCTTGTCGACCATAGAGAACTTTGTGGAAGGATTTTTCAAGAACGAAACTAGCCCTGTGGCGTGGCTGGTGGTGGGTCGTGTACACGTTACAAAAATCGTGTGTGGGAGAGTAGTAAGGTCGAAAAAAATGCGCTCGCGTCGTCGTCTTTTGACGTTCGCATCTTGATGCTAAAACACAATATGAAAGAATTAGCCTTAAGTTTCAAGCACGGGCACTAAGTTTTGGCATATTTTGTGAAGTCCAATTGATCAGGCATGTTTGAAAGTCAAATTTACTTATGTTTTGACGAATTTGCATACGGATTCATAGCATGCGCAGACGTTTTTCACTCGCGTCGTCGGTCTAACGTAACGTCAAAAAAAACCACGAAAAAGTGAAATTTCCAGACCTCGCACTCGTTGAGGTCAGGCGTACTTTTCTCGATCTCGTTCGGTCCAACGTTAGTGTTTTCTCGATCTCGTTTGGTCGAACGTCGTAACCCACAAAAAAATTAAACATCCATTAGACTTCCCACTCTTTAAAGATCAGGTGTATTTTTTACTAGTGGACAAAGCGTAGAAACAAGTTGTGAGGGGTCTGAATATGCAAATGTGTCACTCACTCACTCACTAAGACGTTAGCAGATCGATAATTAAACGTTTTTCAATCCTCTTACGTCATCTGATTACGAAAGTTACACGAAACCTACTTCCGCATTTCTTACAAACACGAAGTTCGAATCCACTAATAAATGCTTGAGTTTGGCGATTTTCATCAGGATCTAAAATTTCATTTTCCGATGTGGGATGATGTCTAGCACTGAGCATGCTAACACTCGCAAATATAGTCTTACTTTCGGAATATAAATATAATTATATATCAAAAGAATCAAAGAAAGAGTAAAATGAAAAATAGAATCCTAAATCAGCATAAAAAGGTAAGTTTAAATTTCTTTTTAATCAGAACAAACTAAAAATAATTCTCTTTTATATAGAAAATGCAAGATAATTCTTCCGATCAACAACGAACTGTGAGTCTTATCATATAGACTTGAATGAATACAAGTTGAATAACATTTCTAAACATTTCCCGGCCAGAGTACGAATAATAGCCGTCAACTGAACCGGTTAGTTGGTCGGTCTGTTGTGCGGAAGGTCGTGGTTCAAGCCTCGGCCGGACCAAAATTCAGGGTCTTAAAATAACCGAGAAGGTGCTGCCTTTGTAATTACAATTACGATTACACCTGCATATGGTTAGACCCTCAAGTCTTAATGATACACAATTCAATATATTGGATGAATGTTATCTTTATTTATTGTGCCAGCTACTACGTGATCAGCATAGCAAACACTTACAATAGCGTAACCCATGCCGTTACACCCACCGGGGGGGGGGGGGGGGGGGGGTACTCCCCTATATTTGCTATACGGGTATGGTTTTTCGGCTTTTGGGTCTGGGGTAGGGTATCATTATTTGACATTTTGTCTGGGATAGGGTATCATTTTTGTCTGGGATAGGGTTATGATTTGGTCGTTTTTGCTTGGCGAATAGGCTACGCTTTCTGCCGGCATAAAAACAATATACAAACGTTAGTAAATATCGCTTGCAATCTATTGAATAACCGTCTTTTGCATGTCAACAAAAGATAATATGACCGAGATGTAGTTAACACTACTATTTGTTTGAAATGGTTTCAATAATGGCCATATCCGTTCTTAAGTCTGGGATAGGGTGTACAATTCTTAGTTTTAGTCTGGGGTAGGGATGTAAAATCAAAATTTTAGGTCTGGGATAGGGTCAGGGTTTGGAGGTCCTCGCGGCACACCCCTACCCAAGTTGGGGTGCTATTACCCCCCCCCCCCCCCTTCCGGGCGTTACACATCATTTATACGATGCTAGAAAGATAAAGAAGGATAATTATATACATTTTGTGTCCTAATGATCTCACTTTAGTTTAGGAGAACACAATTTTGCGTAGTTCTACTTTTCTTATGCTATGGGAAAAAGTGTCTCATGAGCCAGTTGCCAGTGAAGCATTTCTATTAAAGTGCCCACTACATCATTAAATAAAAGCCCCTATTAAACGCTCGCATCAAAACCAGTTCTTCTACTACTACTAATATTAGTATGGATCTTCCGTCTTGTAGGTTATTATCTGCACTACTGAAATGTAATCAAGTACTCAGGATAGAACTGAGAGTCACGATGCATTACCACAAAGATCAGGATCAGTACAATGGAGTACTGTAGGATCTTCAGTCTTGTAGGTTATCTGCGCTATTGAAATGTAATCAAGTACTCAGGATAGCACTGAGCGTCATAAAACACTACGAAGATGCTTGCATTATGACCAGTACTGTTCGCTACAGATTCAAAACCTCTAGGTGGCACAATCATTCCGCTTTGACCTGGAGCATGTCGCCCTGTCAATACACGAGCAAGGTACATGTGTCTGTTGTTATTATATCCACCACCTTTAGCATATCCCATTGAATACGATGCATCTCTTGCAAAATACACTCCGTTTCCATATGCAGTCCCTGTAAATGCAAGACATAATAAAATATACATAAATAATCGTTTCTATATGTGGTATCAGGTATAATTAATTCTTGGAGTCTCCGGCTCTGGCTCATTATACATATCGAGATTAAATAAAATTATCTATCTCTCTAGGCTAGTATTTCTTTTCTCTCATTCGTTAAATACCGCTGTGTTTTATAACTAAAGACTCATCTCCACAGGCTATGCCCCGCTCAACAGCAATGAATGTGTAGTTTGATCATTAACGATAACAATGCTTTGAAATCCCACAACATTTCAATTTATGGTATCCGTGAATTGCTGACCAGGCTAAGTCTTTGCAAATGACTGTTCAAAAACATATGAATGCGAAACAGTTGTATTAATGGTCAATTCCCGACTTACCATGAGCGGTTCCACCAAAGCTTCTATTAAATCCTGTTGTATTAATATCGTTCACATTTTTCTCTGCTGTTCCGTGGAATAATTGCTGTTCATTGTTCATTCCTGTATTATCCTTGTCCATTTTCTGTTTATGGACCATATACTGCAGGTACAAGTGAGGGTTTTGTATTCGTTCTATTTTTAGTATATTTCCACGTCCTCCTGTACTTTGGAAGAGGTTGTGCACCTTTTGGTACTCAGCCGAACCATTTGCTAGGTTAAAACGATGCACGGTTACTTCTTTACCACTGCTATCTCGGGGCATTGGGCACCAATCCTTGGGTAATGTAACACCTGAAAGAAAGTCACAACATTCATTATTTCATCTCTTTCTTTAATATAACCTTTATATTAAAAATTATACAAACATTAACAAGCAAAAGAATCCTTGAATGGTGTCCATAGTGATGGAAAGTGAGAGTACATCTGTCTCCTCAGTTGACATCAAAGATAGACACTATTTTACTATTATTTTATTTATTGACACACTTTTATATATTCCATATATTCTTAATTGTATATATATAGTATATTTAGCTTGGACTCCCCGATTAGCAAGGCACGTGTGCCAAGCTAGAAGCTTGAGACTTTAATAAAGTTTATCATTATCATTATTATTATTACTATCCATAAACGATACGTCATAACCGCTAAGAACGTATTGTTGGTAATCATCAAGAAAATATGCATACACCAAAAAAGGGAATGCCATTTTTGTGGACATAAGCCGGTGAAGACAGTGTAGTCCTAATTTACATTTTTGCAACAAGTTTTTTTTTTTGATGCAAGTGTCGCAAACGGTCTCTCATTTCATCTATAGAGCGTAAGACCGAAAATAATGTATTGGTGGTAAGGACCGATCAAGATATTTCATGTATGTTTAAGGTAGATAATAGGTTGTTCATTCATATTTACAAAGTCGTATATTTGTCAATTTCGAAACAAAACCGACCAGGTCAGGCAATAAAAATCTTAGCATGTTTCGAAAACCTCCCAATTTTATCTCAAAATTGCATGAAATTACGAAATCTTTTTTTTTTTTTTGAGAAATTTTGAAAACAACGCTAATAAACGGCAAAAAACGAGATACGCGAAATGAATGCGCAGTAGGAAAGGTCCGGAACTACCTTAAGAAGGATATGTAACGTATGCTATGAAAAAAAACTAAGACAAAGTTACCTTTGCCATGGCTTCCATTCGACTCTACAGTCGTGCGCGTGACAGACATGGTTTGCCCCGTAGACAGTCCTGTTCCAGTAGATGTAGCTAACACGATAACATATTTCTCCCCTTGTACATCTACCGTGACTCGGTTGTCATCATTGGCATGTGCTTTCTCGATTGTAGCGTTTGCGCTTTTGTTGAAATACTTTCTTGTTCCATGCAACTCGTACTGCCATTTGACTGTTTTATAAATCACTTCAGCTTGTTCACTTTCCTTTTCTTTTTTGCCTCTTTCTTGGATCTCTTCCCAGATATCGTTAACGATGGTGCTAACATCCTCTGGATCACCTCGCACCACAATACGCCCTATTCTGTCCTCAAACTTTATACTCACATCAAGTTTCCTGGCTTTTGTTCTTAGCTTGTTTCGCTGTCTTTCACTAAGTTTGGATACAACATCGTTTTCCACTGCCTGTGTCTTACAGGCTTCGGTAAAACGCTTGGTTAAGTCTTTCTGGGCTCTGTCAACACAGTCTTTACTTTTACCAAACACATGGAATTGAATAGCCATTACAGCGTCGTCTAAATGATCAGGTGTCTTGCTAGGAGCGTGAGATTTTTCTCTTTTTTTAGCTGGTGGTATTTTATGAGGCTTACTTTGCTTGAAGGACCCAGTCAAGTATTGCTGGAGTGTTTGCTGGAAGGTTGCAACCATAGGTGCTTGGAAAATCACGATTCTTACTTCCCCAAGGCTATGAAGATTTGGACACACATTGGCTAGGGCCTGAAAAGTAGCCTGAGCCGAATCGGCACTTGACATACCAGACTTTCCAGTTCCAATCGCCGGTAAAGAAACAGACCCAAACCCATGATTATCTGCAGTCCGGAGGCAGTTCTCGATGCACGTTTGGAGGGGTTTTCCTGGAATCACATGGATGATGTTTTGGAACTGTGTTAAGTTTCCTGGTCCAGTTACCACGGCAGATCCCGCTGGTTGTTGACCTTGGTTACTGCATTCCAGCTGCACAGCTGGTCCTGCTGCTTGCTCAATTACTGTGCTTAGCACACCTGCATTGGCCATTATCATGTCAGTACCGATAATGTTGACAATGGCATCAGTTTGTTGCTGGAGTAGGTCACCCTGAAGAACCTGTACTGAAACATTCCCAAAATGGTTCGTCCTGCTCCCAGAAGCGACACCCTGGAACAGGTGACGCATTAGAGAATAAAAACCTCCACCTCTTTGCACAGGACCACTGATCTGACCACTAGCCAGGGTAAACTCTTGTTGGAATGCATTTACCAACTGTGTATCTTGAGCAAAAACAACAAAGCGGACGTCGTTCAAAGAAGAACGTCCCATTCGACTAGTGACATTAATCACTTCACTAATCATTATTTGACAGGCTGTGTTATTAGGAAAACCAAGTCCTCCTGTGCCAATGATAGGGAAGGCTATTGATGTGGCATTGAGCTGCAGTGCCTGCTGAAGACATTGTTGAACTATTGAGCGTAGTTGCTGAAAAATGAAAATGAAACATTTTATCTAAACAAATCTCGACACTATCCGATCTGTTTTAACATTAACGGCGAGGGTTTATAGAGCTGTTAAGTTAAGATGTATTTCCGGGTGCGACTGCTCACAAAAACCGTTGAAATAAAGTGGAAGATGCCCTCAATAATTTGACCTCTACCGTCATACAAATAAAACTTACGAAGAAAGAGTAAGAAAATTTTTTATAGAACTGCTTTTCGCTTTGGACCCGGAAGTCCTTTTTCCATAGGATTGACTATACTTTTTTCAAATTTGATTTGTTCGAAAGGCTCACTTTTATCACTAAAACGACAAGTTTTTCTCGATGACCACACCGTAGGCAAGTTCATTATTATTCAAAAAGCAAGATGGCCATCGGGTTTTAAAAGTGCTTTACATGATTAATATTCATAATCACTTACGAATCACGTGCGTAGACAGTGCAATTCGCATTATTAAGTACTGACTGTTGCATAATGCGCACGTGCCATGTACTTCACAAGCATGAGGGGTGGTTAGTGATGACGTATTCACTCTCGAAAGGCTAATGCCCGAAGCTTGTTCTTCAATGCAAAGTGGTCGTAAGGGTTTACATTTCAATTTCGGTTATCAAGCGGTGCAACCACGGGTTTCTTAGTCATATACTATCATATAGCGTTAGCCTCACAAGACAGTGATTTTTTATTTCAAAAAAACATGGCAAGAAGCACTCACCGTCTCGGCGCCGCCGTTTCCACCATCCCAATTACAACACTTTGTTAGAATTACGTGGTTACAACTAAGACTGCCACACTGTGAAACTACGGACACGCCACCCGCGTGCTGTTGTATCATAGCCACACCTGCTCTTTGGAAGACTTTAGAAAGTTGACCAATAGTGGATCCAACTAGTACATCAGCCTGCAAATTTATTATTTCAATAAATAAACCAAATACTGAAAGAATGAAAGACTCGGTCAATAAAAGATAAAAAGGGGATACAATAATATTCAGAATATTGATTAATTAATACGTAGGGTATACACCTATTCCAATAAACCTTGTCATCGCCAAAGGCAATAGGCGATAGTTCATTCCGACCATGGAAATGGTTTCGTTGAATACAAAGAACATTAAATCAGTCTCAACACTAAGGTCCATGTTCTTGATGACAATGAATAAGAAGCAGAAACGGTAAAGTCATCCCATGCACCTATTCTTGGATCTTGAAATAGGTGTATATTTATTACTCATGGCGGGAACAAAAGATTATTATAAGCCTTTTATATTTACTCACATCATCAGCATCAATGTTGCCCTGTTTCCATGATATCCTTACATTTCCACACGTCATGGTCATGGGACCACTGAGGACACTTGGACTGGAATACGCCTGCCCACTAACATCATCACCCTCATCACTTTCATTTGACGAACTAGTATCCGTACTCTCTTCACTGCCTTGGCCTGGAACATCCTTCTTTGCCCTTTGCGAAACATCGCCCATTTTTTCTATTGCACACTTGTGTTCATGTTCTACAGATTTGATCAACCTGTTTCCCTTTTCAGTAGTAAAAAATTTGCTCAAACCTGACTGTTGAACTTTCAATTCCGTAACGGCAACAGAGCTCGTCAAGACATGCATAGCTGCCTGTACACGAGCAATCCCTATCTTGGTACCAGATATCAAAAACGCGTCCGCAGTCTCGTCAGCTTTGATTTTCACCGTATATTGTTTCAACGAACTTTCCATGTTAGTAAGTTCATCTTTTCTGTGTTCCATGATGTAGCGTCTAACACCCTTATCTAAACAGCAAAACGTTCCAGTTCCAATTGAATTGTCATCTAGGAATTTCTGAATTCTGTCATTAGCACTTGAAACATCTCCCTTAAAACCTGCGATCCACGTATCAAAGTACTCGTTTCTACGAACGTATACTTTGAATTGTTGTTTAACTTCATCACAAAGATCGCGCCATTTCTGTGTTCTGAGAACTTCCATTATGTCCTTATCCACTTTGATTTTGATTTCAGTGGTGATGCTTTTGATAAGATCCGCTGCTTCATCGGCGTCTTTCTTGTTAATTCCAACAACAGATGCAGTGGTTGTCTCCATATCTTCATCAATACAAAACACAGCTTCAAGTTGTTTACTCCTCAGCTCCACTCCAATTCTTTCAAGCCCTTCTTCAGTATTCAGCATCTCAAAAACAGTCTGAGAGAGTGAGATTTTCCTTTCGCTCATCTTTGATAAATATTGGTATATTTTTATCTTTGCTTCGTTAACTTGTTTCTTTGGTCCAGTTATTGTAATAGTACCATTATCTTGATCAATGTCTACTTCTAACTCATCATATTCACACAAATGATTGTCTTTAAAGCCAGTTTTGTTCAGAAGAGCTAACTTTTCTTCTTCAACATCGATTGTTTGTTTTTCATATCCTTTTCTCGCTTCAAGGCTCAGAGTTTCTGCGATTTTTTCCAAAAACATTCTCTTCAGGTCTTTTGAATCATCCTCTCGGCAGATGATGGTGGCTTTGTCCTTTGAGGATGCACATTCTTTGACCAACAACTTTTCCTTTCCGATCTCATTGTGCAGATTAGAAATGCCGCTGATGACAGCCTCCCAATGATTCTTGTCAACATCCAGCTCGATAGTATTGAACTGCTTAGTAAAATCAGTCACAGTTTTTATTCCTCTTTCTTTATTGACTGAACCTTCTTTGGCACGTTTTGGCGTGACATAGACAATCGTATCCCCAGAGGTGTACTTCATGGTGAATCCATGGACCTTCAACGATTCTTTGAGCTCCCTGAGAGAATCTCTTGATGATATGAACTCCATCACGTCTTTGTCAACAGCTACTGCAATGTCGTGTTGAGTAGGCTGCCCCTGGGTAGTGTCTTGGATGGATGGGTTGAACCTTTCCGCTGTTAGTTCTGAATCGTTCAGTTTCAGTGACGTTAAACTCAGAACTTTCTTCATTACTGAGGATTTAATTATAGAAGAAGAAAGTTTAATTCGAAAACCCATATTCTATGAAGCGCAACAATAAAGTTATAGACACAGTCACTGTCCTGTAAAATTACCATTGAATTTCAAAGCGATAGTTCCATATAGCTCTATATGGAACTTAAGGTGGATTTAATTAACCATATTAACTCTGGACGGTTGAATATTACTGACGTAAGGAGCATCGCGCGGTCGCGTTGTTGTTGGTACAAACAGAGTCAAGTACGGAACGGCCGTTAAAGAAGTAACGCTCATAGGCTATTCAAACCGTTTGACCTTTGGAATGAAAACGTCTGAATTACAGCGAACGAAGGAGCACGGACACAAGATAAGTAAACAAGTATAACGTTAATTTAATTCAAATAATCGAAAGGAAAAATAATAATAACCTATAGAAATCCAACCACATTCGGTGTCCTAGTGCCCTTGCGCCGACCATGCGAGGAGCTTTTGTGAGACACTAGATTAGCAGTGTAATGCGTGACTTTGTATGTAATGACTTCTTATCTGAAGCGTGACAGCATCACAGGGTTAGAATTACATATAGAGCGGAATTCGTACAAAAAGGTTAAATGATCTAAAAGTCAAGTAAAACATATAAGTTCCAGCAAGGGCTTTGATCAGTTCGCTCCTTTTTCAATACATATTTTGATAATTATTTACGAAGTAATTACCCCGCCATATCCTTGACCTCGTAGTACAGTACCCTCTTAAACCTGGATTTCCCATTTCATTCAGAAAGGAAAACTGACAAACAAACTCACCATCAGGATCTTTAAACGTGACAACAGCCTCTTCATTCCCTTCCTCATACTGGATACTGGTGACCTCTCCACCGATTCGTGGATTAGAGAAGTAATATTCCAGAGCATCACGGGTAGTGTTAGATGCCAAATTGCGAACCAGAATACTGGAACTGACAGGTACTCTATGTACGGTAACCCTTGCCCCCTCAAGATTGCGGCTCTCCATCTCTCGCTTTGCATTTTGAAAATCTAAAAGAAAATAACCCTATTGTTTAATATTTTTCAACACGAGAAGTAGTATCAATATTGTATTTCAGATATCAAACAATACCATTCAAGGTTCGATCAAGTTTTCTGGTTGTCAAGGGGTGTCTAGATGGTAAAACCATACTTTTCAAGAAATATGACGTTCATTTAAAACAGTCTATTTTATAACACTTCTGTTACCTCCCCGTACTTGTGGGCGAAGTAACTGAATATTTTCTTACTCGATTCGTTTACAGCCATCCTCAATCACACGCGCCCTCTAGCGATTGTTTCATTCGCGACGAAGAAGGTTTTGGTGAAAATTGTCGGAAGCATAAAGCTATAAGGGCGCGTGCCTATAGAATGTCATTTGTAACGACTTGATTGACGTCCACCAAAAGCTTCTTCATCGCGGCAGAAACAATCGCTTGAGCGGCGTGTGTGATTGAGAATGGCTGTGCGTAATCAAGAGTTTTTGACCATTTTGACCGTTAGGGTTAGTTGTTCCTTAATAAATAGATCAAATGAAGAAGCAAAACATTGAGATTAAATACTCACTACTGATCTTTTCAAGTGTCACCAAAGCATTCAGACCTTCGTTAGTTTTAGCAATATCATGGACTACATCACCACTTCTGGCTTCAACGAAGTTACGTATTGTATCAAAAGTTGTTGATGACTTTAACCCTTGTATCAGAATTAAATTTGGTTCAAGGTTTTCACTTTCATTGTTGACATCATCGTGACATGGGACATTTTGAGGTTGAGCTGCTCGTCGTTTTCCTACCCCTCTCCCAGCTCCACGACCAACCCAGTTATGGCCTCCACCATCTCGTCTATTTTGAGCATTTTGGTTCACATTTCGTCTCTGGTTATTGCGTGGACGAGGTTGACCACGGTTCACTCGTTGCTGGGGGCCATCAGTTCGAACGTCCGCCTCACTATAGGATCGAGGAAATACATGGCTGGGTGGAGGATACGCTTTTTCATTATAAGGGTGACCAATCCAATGCGGATGTGGTCCAAAATTAGCATCATTATAGTAATTATCTGCATAAGGATTTCTGCCACCCCCTCTTGGAAAGCCTCTTTGATTTCCACCTCTATTATTGTATCTTCCCCATCCTTGAGGAGGACCACCAGAGTTCCACCCACCGCGTCCCCATGGCTGCTGTGGGTATTCTCCATGAACCCATTGTGGTTGCTGAGGATATTCCCAGTTCTCCCACTGATGACGGTCATGGTAACCTCCCAGCCGACCTCCAGGATGGAAATTGTCACCTGGTTCAGTTCTTTCTTCATTCTCTAGGATTCTTTCGTTTCCTTGTTGCTGTTGCGATTGTAAATTCTTTTTTCGATTTCTTCTTTTGTTATTTCTTTTATTCCTTGGTGTATTATTTCCAGCATTGACTTCAGCACCTCTCTCCTTATCTTGACTTGGTTCTTCATCGGGATTCGGCGGGGGAGAACCGTATCCCTGGTTGCCATTTTGCTTTCCTTCCCACGCTTTGCGTCCTCCTTGGTTTTTCGATTCTTTACAAGCATCTTCTCCGTCGCGATCTTTAAAAGTTCCTTTCAAGGGAGACATTTTTTCCAGACATTCGCTTGCCATTTGAAGATCTTCCTTCACGTCTTGTCGTCCCAAAACCTTTCGGATGACAAAAGGAGGAAAACCTTTGAATTTCTCTTGTAGAATCTTCACTTTTTCGTTAAGGCTTAAGTACTCTTGGTCATCAATCTCCAAGTCTTCAACTGAGTGGTGGTCCTCTCCAAATTCATCTTCATCTTCATGTCCTTCTAATTGACTCCTGTTAACATGCACAGCTGCGTCTTCCTTACCAGTACTTTCATTTATATTCACATATTTCCCTGCAGAATCCTTTTTTTTATTCTTGGGTAATACCGGTGGCTTTTGTTTCTTCGCCTTATTTGTTGTCGATGCTTTGCCTTGCAGTCCTATATTGGATGCCCCTCCAGTGGATGACATAGCTTTCAAGCAGCTACTTGCAGCACGAAGATCTCCCATTATGTCATCTCGTTGTAAAACCTTTCTGATCATCAATGGTGGAATTGACTTAAAACTTTCTTGCAAATGTTTAACTTTAGCGTCGACACTTAAATGCCTTGTATCGTCATCTCCATCACTTTGTTCTATTTCCTCGGAATCAATGTTTTCAAGTTTGATGGCATCTTCAAGGTCACCCTGCAGAACCTCAGAGCCACTGCAATCCTCATTGCTACTTGAGTTTTCCGAGCCGGATTCATCATTTGGTTCATTGACAAATAAGAACTCTTCATCATCAGAACCTTCTTGCCATTTTGATTCTGACATTTCCTTGTCTTGTTTCCTATTTAAAAAATTAAGAAAAGATTGACATTGTAACATTTATGGTGGTCGTTTCGATTCAGACAAAAATGAGTTTTTCAAGAGGTCCTGGTTAGTGTGTCCATTTGCACACAGTAAGTTCATTTACAACACACTAATGAAAAAATGTTTACTTCTATACCTGCACACTACATGATTATGCACAGAATTATTGAAAAGTATTATGTATATTTAATATTATTTAATAAGAAAACTAGTTCTAAAAGACGTTTCGCTGTCATCTCGACATCATCAGGTCTAATGAAAACTGTAAACTCTACGATATATAAATATAGCTAAAGGAAGTAGCAAAGTTCAATGAATAACAATGAAATAGACTAAATTAAGCGGAAAAATGACAATAAAAACACAAAACAAGCAAAAAAATTAAATGATAATTTTCGCTCTAATAGAGTCTGATTGTTTGTTAAGTTCAGGTTTAAGGTCCTTAAACCTGAACCTTACATATAGTAGAGTTTACAGTTTTCATTAGACCTGATGATGTTGTCGAGGTGACAGCGAAACGTTGACTTTTACGACTAGTTATTCCTAAAAGTACCTTTATCAAATACTTAATATTAACAAAGTAAGTTAGAACCAATTATGGTAAATTCAGTATTCGTTTTTGTAGAGCTTTTAATTTCTATGGAATAATTTAGATGAAAATTTAAAACTGCTATCAGTGCAATCAAGCAGTTAAGGACCCAGCTCAAGTCTAGTCTCATCTGGGGGTGGGGGGGGGGGGGGGGGGGGACTCTCTTGAAAAGTGGGTAGGGGGGCTGGACAGACCTTTTAGGGTCAAAAATGAGACATCGCATACCTTTTAGGGTCTCTGACTGACTCCCAGCTGACTCTGTACCTTTTAGGTTCAGATTTGTTCGTTTTGAAAAATATCAAACGTCATACAAGAATAACATGGTTGGAAACGTTGTCATTCTAAGTGTGGTCGTACGTTTTAGGGTCTGAAATCAGCATCTCAGTTAATTTATGCATACCTTTTAGGGTCATTTTTCAAGAGAGTCCCCCCCCCCTCTCATACAGTCTCACAATTACTAGTTTACTTATTTGCACTATTCTCTTTATTTCAAAAATATTAATTAAAATTGTTTATGCAAATCCTACTAATTGCACTCATTTGTACTTTGTTGCAATTATTCAAATATGAACAAAGTTTAGAAAAGGATTAGCTACATCTTCGTATTATTGTATCATTATTGTTTTTTAATAAATAATACCATGGCTCTGAGGGATATTAGGGATTAAATGTCCCCGAAGCCGAGGGAAGTTTAGTAGAAGTCCCGAGGCCGTAGGCCGATCAAGGTACTAAACTTCCCTCGGCTGTCTGTGACATTTAATCCCTAATATCCCGAAGATGCCACTGTGGTATTATTTTGTAATATCATGATCTCCGAGAGAATAAACGAAGTTTGTAGACAGAGCTGTAAACCTTGAATGCTATTAGCAAAAAGGTGAAAGTCAATGGTGCATTAGTTATAATCATCCCTCATCAATGAAACATGAGGGACAATTACTTCTATAAATCATCGCTCATGTTTCATTAATGAGGGACGATAAAAACATTAAAACTGCTCATCCCTCATGACTCACCTATTTATGAGGAATAGCCCCTCATTTACAATCTCCAGGGACTACAGTAGGTCCTGAGGACCCAATGAAAACAATAGTTTTCGATTTCTTCAAGACTCACCTCAACACATCTACACATGACGTGGGATGCAAATGAATCATTTACAACGCATGCGCTATGCAGCGTCTCATTTATTTCATTAATACCATAACTTCGGAGGAAGTAAAAGAGCATAGAATGACTTTAAAACTGATTTAAGTGTTTTTCATAAACCCATGAACAAACTGTAACTAATAAGTGTGATAGTCAAATGACAACAAAAGAGCACAATGGTATTAGTGAGTGTACTGAAGCTTATCAGACTAAATTGCATTTCAAGGGTTTATGAAAACCACTCTAAGTTGAATTACTATGAATACTAATAAGTTGTTTTCAAATGTGTCTAATCTATATAGTCTCAAGGGAGAACTGAAGAACTTTGAAGTGAAAAATATTTTCTTTGTTTGATTTGACTTGTTTAATTTGCTTTGAAGGTGTACAATGCCCTAAATAACACAACGATGGTAAAGGAAGCGGAAAAAAGTACGTATACGAGCCCAAGCCAAAATGAAGATGATGTACTGCTTGTCTCAGCATGTGAAGAGTATGAAGATAAGACAGAGAAATTGAGCACCAGAGTTAATTTGTGAGGAGTTTTTCAAGGAGCAAATTTAAAAACTCAATTAAAAATGTCAAAATCACTATCAAGGTTAATATATGCATGCATAATAAAAAAAATGTCTGTTTAAACTAAATAAGAAAAAAGTATTATATTACAATCATTTCTTCTGTGTAGATCATTAGTAAATAAAGAATACTCCCTCATTAATTATGGATGAGGGAGTATTAGTTCTAATACTCCCTCATTCATAATTATTAGTTCTAATACTCCCTCATCCATAATTAATGAGGGACTATTAGAACTAATTTTCTCTCATGTTATTCATAAAGGAGGGATGTTAGTCATTGAACCTCCCTCCAAAAACAATAGATCCTGAGGTGATTATGGTATTATCTATAATAAATCTATATTTAATTTTATCAAATCAGGCAATTCTCAAAACTTTGAAAACACCCATGAAATGAATCTTTAATTTTACCCTGACCCATATGATTACCTATACAAATTGTACTCATGCTGTAAAGTCCTTATTAAGTTGCTCAAGTTTGTTGAGTGTATCATAAACAAATAATCACACAATCTTCTCCTACAATTCGGAATTTATAGATACTCATGGTATTTTGAAAGTTCTCAAATTGGACTCCCCCAATTAAAAGGCTCGTCCAATTTTGAAAACTTTTAAAACATCACTCGTACCTATATAAATTCTGAATTGTACTTGAAATCATGCAATTTGCTATATCATCATATTCATGTGTCTCCTCATGGTATGTTGTGCATGCATACTACATGTAGCTACTAGAACCTCTCATTGTTTTCATTGCATCAGCAATGCTATAACTGGCCATAGAAAATTAATGGAGTGCAATCCAAATGACTAAAAATCCCTCAATATATAAATAACTGGCCAACAGCCACCATGTTGGTTAATTTAAAAAGAGAAGCTATAATGAAGGATGCTACATGACATTGTCAACCTGAAGATAAGCAGCTATAAGAAAACATACACCCCAAGAATTAATACCTGGGTAGACTAGTACTGTCAGTGACTCTGTGCATATAGAGTTGATTCATTAGCTATGACCATAACAATAACGACAGTGCGGTTGTATGAATACCAATCTAGCTAATTGTCTCTCTTTGTCTATCTCATCCCCTACAGGGCTGTCAACTCTCCCGGATAAACCAGGAGTCTCTAGATTTTGGACCGTATCTCCCAGTCTCCAGATTAGAGTCTCAAATCTCCCGGATAATCGCCGAAGCTGACCATTTCTTGTGAGACTCGACTTTCACAACCATAAAATTCCAATTAATTTGTGTTGTTTGTGTTATTTTACATTGTCAACAAAATCGAAACATTCCTCATAAACTGTTATTGCAAGCAGGCCGTTGTAACTTATAAGTGATAATCTGATTGGTCAGAAATAAACCAATCAGATCAAATGTTACAAAGTGAATGATGTCTTTTCGCGTGGTTTTTTCCGCTGTGATGTCATGTCCCTTCCCTTCCCTATCAATTCTCCAGATTTGAATATCTTGGGGGTTGACAGACCTGTCCCCATGCATATGCCTGACCCACTGGGCAATGCAAGTATAGCTTTATTGTGAGTACAATATATCCTTATTTCAATAAAGTTAGTCACCAGAAACCTAGAAAGCTGTGATCGCTGAGAATATCACTGGGAAATGTTTTATATCCTACAAGTAAAGCTTTTGACACAAACTGCAGCAGTTGAGGATGCTCAGAGGAGGTGAACTTTTAACTGGTTTCAGGTGATCTGCTTAAACTTTATTGAAATAAGTTTATATTATTTGCCATGCAATCAGGCGAGAAACACCTTAAATTATTGCTTGACTTTCAATCCAAAGAACATCAATTTCCTAATTATACTAGGCAAAATAATAAAAGAAAGAAAAATCTGAAAATTATTTCAATTTAATATTGTCATAGAAATTAGAGAGTAAATTTTAAATGCTTTTTTTATTTCCAATTTTTTGTGTAAAACCCGTACAATATTTAGCCTATACTTTTACAGATACCAGCAGTATCTCAGTGCATCAAAGGCCATTATATTCTGAAAGTAAGTCATTTCTCTAACAAAATGGTTGAATATTCGAAGTACGTTTACTTAAGTTAATGATGGCCAGTGCCTTCAATAACTGCTCTCTCCTCGTAATACTTCCTTTGTTTCCTTAAAATTTACTTTAGTAGTAGTTAAAGTTTAGTATTAAACGAGCAAAACCAACCATTTTCTGGTGAATACTAAAAGAAAGACTTGAAGAGGTTCGCACATCTTGTCTAAAATATGTTTAGCATGTTATGAAAATTTCAGATTATATTTAAAGTTATAAGAATACTTACGAATAGAGTCGCTTTTCTACGGCAGACAATTTTCAAAAGATACTCCTCAGAAGAGCACCACATAAAGACTGTTAAATAAAACCGAAACCAAAGGTTTCTTCATGAAACAATTGGGACTTCCCCGATGCAATCGAGACATTTCTTGGAAAGGTGACCAAATAGCTAAAACGTTTTACTTCCGGTTTGTTTCCGAGAAATTTGCACTGAAGAGAGGCTATAGTCGATAACGAAAAAAAAAACTTTAACGTTTTTGAAAAACACACTTCTAGAAAAAGATGAGGAACAATAAAAAGAATATGGAAATATCTAAGTATTTTTGTATCTTTTTGTATTTCGTTATTTAAGGCATGAAGTGGGAAAAGTCCCAGGGTGAGATCCCGGATTGGTTCTCAAGTCGAGGCTAATCGGAAGTAGGCCGTAATGTAAACAAGGAAACGAAACAAATAGTCTAAACACAGGTATCCCAAGCTTGGTTTCTGTGGTGTCATGTTATAAGGAAATATATGGGGATTCATCTAAAATTACAATAAAATCATTGAAACATGAAATTAAAGCCTCGAAATTTTCCCGATCATTGGGAAATAGCACTTCTTTCGCTCTGTGAGGTTATTTTTTGAATTTTCAGCCCGTTTTAAGATTTTTTTCCCCACCAGTAAGAAATAATAAGTTAATACTGGTGGGTAAAAAAATCTTAATACTGGCTAGATTCAAAAAATGACCACACAGAGAAATTGAGGGGGATCGCGAAAAGTTTGGTAGGGAAAGGGGGGAATGGGCAAATGTTTATCAGAAAAATGGGGGAATGCACAATTTTTGGAAGGAGCTACAAGCCTTGCTTAGGGGAATCATATTTTTTTAAAGAATTGGCTGGACATTTCAAATTCTCACCTGCCCCTCCCCCCCCCCCCCCCCCCTGCCATACATTATGAACACAGCCTAATCCCAATCCCCATGCCAACAATTCTAAATTATGTTATTGATGCACGTTTCATATCACAGGTGTATGATGAGAATAAATCTCCCTTTTATTTCAACATACTAATAAATAGAGAAATATAAAACTCATAAGGATTTTTTTCTAGTTTTCCAGTTATATATTAACATCTACTTAAATGGTTAGGGACTGGTCAGAAAGTAGGGGGGCGTCCATGAAAAAGCAAAAAAACGCTTGACCCATCCATTGTTTTAAGTGCACTATATAATTTTTCAAAAAAATGACAAGCCAACTTTAATGAAGACCTTTCATCTCATCACCCACCCCTTATTTGGGGCTCAAACAAAGTGACCCAGCTCCAGCATTTTCTAGTTTACTCTCCCCTTTGCTTTTTGACAAGTTCCCTAGGAAAAGTTACTTTGTTGCCTACTTTTTCAAGAACCATATCACATATCTAAGCTGCATTCATGGCTGACTGCTAATGGCCAATCAATTTACTACCACTACCAAAATGCTTGGCAAACTTTCCCTTCTAATATTCAAATTTGTATTCCCTCATGAAAATAGTAAGACAGACAATTGATGTTAATTAACTGAACAAAAGAAAGTGTTCAAGGGATTCTGGAAGTAAATGCAAGCGTCCTATTGACCAGTCAATCTATCACTGCTCAGCTGTTAGAGAGTGTGCAAAGGATTCTGGTAGTTGTAGTTAATGATGCCATAATAGTCCTATTGGTCCTTACTTTGACAGCTAGTCCTGCACTTGTTCATTTACTCTTGAAATAATGGAAGTGAGAATCACTTAATAAAGGATGTAATATGACATCTTTTCAATAATTTTTTATACAAAACCTTTTATAAAGTTATCATAATTATGTACATGCAACTTAAGCACTGCTGCAGCAAGTGAACACTTACATATCTTTTAAATGCCAAGGCCTAGTGAAAGTGCAAAATTAATATATCTTACTTATTTATAAATTCAATTTGACTTTAAAGTCTTTGTTCATTTTATTCATTCACTTTCATCAGTGCCCTTTTTCTTAATTTTCTTTTTCTTTTTATTGGCTGCAATATCTTTTTCACTCTTCAGTCTTTTGACCTTGTGGTGTGATGCAGACTTGTCATCTGAAAGACCCTGGGAATTAAGATATTCAAACAATACAAATTGTCAGTTAGATAACAAATCTTCAGGTGTGGACAAACTACAGGCATATATAATATTGTACACAACATTTATTTCCAGAAAAATACACAGATCTAAATTAAAGCTGTTTTCTAAAAGATAATTTACCGGTAGACTAATAAACATACGCTGAAAAAACTATCAGTAATTATATCACTGCAGTTCCCAGTCACAGACTAGACCTTCATCAAAAACAAAAAAATTGAGCTTTGGTGGATGTCAATCAAAAGGGTTCCTATGACAGCAGGATGTGAATGCTCACATGAATGACAAATGAATACACATACACATGCAAACACCATTTGTTGCCCTTATCTCATGCTTCTTGTTGCTGTAGAATTTCTCGCTAGGGATATATTTTCTTTAAAATCAAGATGTCATAGGATTCTGGCTCTGAATTTCAAACGCTTACCAACAAAAGCTATCGCTATTAAGAATTTTTATTTGAACGAGTGTCTTCAATATCAGGTACTGTAAGTCAGTACCAATGGCTCTGCAGTCAAGTGTTTGAAATTGTGAGTCTGAATCACGGGACATTTTTAAGAAACCCTTTGATGTCCACCAAAACTCAATTTTTCATCTGTGATGAAGGAGAAGTTTGTCGTGTGTGACTGGAAATCTTAGTAAAATCAGAATATGATTTTACTGTGCAATAAACTTATTGTTATAATTTGCCTACCATAGCTGAATATTTTGATTTGTTTGTTACTGCAGCTGTGCCACATATATTACTGCATTCTACAGGGAAAAAGGAAAAAATCTGTGAGTGCTATTCAATACCCCCAATCATTTTTATAGAAAGTGTAGTTCCAGAAATTATTCATCATGTCCCACGTCAAGCACAAATGACCTCAAAATTGGCAAGGTTGGGGTAGTTTCAAAATTACAAGTCAGACATTCATCAGCAAGAATATCAGGGTTGACCAGACGGATTGGGATAAATAGTTTTTAGCGTTACTGCTACGGGTATGACGTCATAATGATGTCATAACATGGTTTTCCATTGGTTTTCATATACGTTGAACCTGATTCATGCTTCGTGAAATATGACTGTGTTTTGAGACGCTTCTTGAGATAACCAACATGGTTTTGAAAACCGTATCCCGATTGGTCAAGGCAGTTAAAAGTTATAGAAATTTCAAATTTCAAAAAAAAAAAAGGGCAGGAAAAAAGATTTGAAAAGCATTTATAAAAACTATCACTTCATTCATCAATTTGAATTCATAATGTCACACTAAAATTTCTACAAAAACTACACTAGTAATGATCCAAAATTGTATCTTTTGAGATTTTTGAATTTTCAAGCCCAAGCGCTATAATTAAGGCAAGAAATATTGCTTATGTCATTATGACGTCATGTGAATTTTAAAACGCTTAATATAAGTCAATTCTCTTGAAAATACGATTCTTTGTTTTAACAGTGTTGTATTCATATTCATAGGTCTTCTCATATCCAAGTGTTAAAAAAAGAAATGATACTCTAGGGAATAACATGTGGTCTGAAATGGGAAAACATCATGCCCTAGCCTAAAAGGTCTATAATAATCGTAAACTATCAATTAGTAGGCAAGTGGGAAAGGGATGCACTAGATATATATTAGATAAATAAATAAATAAATAGAACATCAACTCAGACATAAAAACATTAATAAATATTACGATATGATTCTCAATACCCTCATTGACTTCTTCACTGGGATTTGTATCAATAAAGAAATCATCAACCAAAGATGTTTTGAAGGCATCTTCACCTAGTAATGAAAAGTACAAACAAATACAGAGAAGAATTAAAATTTTCACAAAAGAATCAATAAATATTTTAAGACTGTACTTTGACAGTACGATGGCCATTTTGAATCGCAAGACATATTAGGGTGTCCAGGGGGCAAATATAGAGCTATACTAATGTGAGCCTTGATGATAATTATACTGTATTTTCTTTACATTGCCTGCCATTATTACAGCCAAAGCTGGCATATTGATCACCTCTACCCATAAAAAAAGACACAAACAATCATACTTTACATCTACCATCTTCATTTTGTTTTACCCCCTAGATACCCTACGATGCCTTGCAATCCAAGATGAAGGCTATATTATTGAAGTAGTAGTCTATCATTTTGGGTATAAAGTAATTTCCCATTGCACCAAAGTACATTGCTATTCTGTTGAGTATTATTGCTGTATTGTACCAGTAATGCTTGAATGTATACATAAAAATATGGAAAGTATATATTTAATTTTTAACTATAACAATATGGAATGAATGCAACTCATTCAAAAAAACAAAAATTAAAAATTTAATTAGTAAAAAAATACGCCAGGTGATTATAGAAAATATCTGATTAGTCAAGAAACTCACACCATCACACCATAATCACCTCGAGCAAAAATCCAAAATGGCGGCCAGCCGCTTTGTTGCTGTTACCGTTGCTCGAAGACTTGCGGTTCGGTAAATATTCCCAGATAATCATTTCGCCTTTGCCGAATAATTGTTTAATATTGCTGTACAAATCATTTTGGCAGAGTTTCAAACAAATCAATCCATACTCGATCCTTTCCATCAAATGACAAAAAAATGTGAATCTGTAGAAGATTTTTGGACAAAAATACTTAAATATATGCTTTATGTTTTCCCATTCCAAACATGCAATGTCATGCCATCTTTGGAATGCTGTCATTGAAGGTATTTCATATAATAATCCCATGAAATGGAAAGAACTGATCTACTAATTTAAAGTCAGCATCACTGTATTGTTGATATTAGTCTTTGGACAATGCCAGCAGGTAAGCTCAGTTGCTAATAGCAACGGTCTGTTATTCGGGAGATGGTGGTTCAAGCCTCGGCCGGACCAACACTCAGGGACTTAAAATAACTAAGAAGGGGAAAAACTCTATATCCAAGTCTAAAATTAAAGTAATAAAAATTATTTTATTCATTAGAAGAATCATATAAGTCAAACCTTGCTCTGTATTGTCTTGTTGGCTTGATGATTTAATTGCTTGTTTTATAACTGATAATTTGCTTTGCTTGCTTTTCTTTTCCTTTGGAGACTGAAGAATCATGTCACTCGTATCTGTTAGTTCTCCATTATCAACCTTCTCTTTGATCATTTTAAAAATATCATCTGCAAAAATGAATCATAATTAATAGACTGTTTTAGACTGTCAAATGCCACAATTGCGTTTCTTTAATACAGACTCATTAATTAATATACAGGGTTAGCCTTATTTCAGTGTACAAATATTCACAAATACCAAAGTTAAAGTAAAAAAATCACACCTTCAAAAATACCTCAGTACAGTACCCTGTGAAATTCCACAGACAGGGCTTCTGACAGGATGCGGGAAAAAAATTGAAATTATGCGGGATTTTTTCCCGGATTATGCGGAGAAAATGGCAAATTATGCGGAATAGGATGCGGGATGACGTCACGATCGAAAAAATTTCTGAATTTTTTTTACAGGATTATACACGTTTTTTAAAAATTTTGCTTCTTTATTTAACTCCAAACTTTGTTTATCTAAAGTTTTACGCAATTATATACAGTTTTACCTTGATTTTGCTTCTTTATTTGACACTGGTCTTGTTTATCTCAGGTTTTTAATCCACACGTGTAATCGTCGTGTTCTTCGCACTACATGCAATTCTTCTCGATATGCTTCTCTCCAAAACATTGCTTTGAATGTTTTTTTTTCCGAAACCTTAAATTTATGATCTGTTTTTGAAGCTCAACAAAAAACCTCAACGTTATTTACCACCTCACCTCACCTTGCACAACAATCGTTTGCATATTCGTAGTTAATAGATTATCTATTATGTACGCCTTATTATAGGAAATTAACTCGCTCCACAAAATCAAAATCCTTAAATAGCATAATTTAAGTCGTTTTAATTTCTTCAATTTTATCTATGATGTATTTGCTTTTGAAATATTATATTTTTAAAACTGAACATCACAGTGCCAGTTAAGCTAACCCTAGGCTTAAATATACTTGTTTACGATGGTAATGATTAACGATCGTAATCAGTTTCTAGACATCAAAAGACTCCGCATTTGCCTACATGTAATTGTCTCGGGGTGCTATTAAAATGCGGCTCTGGTGAAATAAAATAGAAGGGTTTAGACTTTTCTGTTTCTCCTCAACCACTGATACACTTGGTCTACTTCATGCAGCTGTGGAAATGTAAATGGCCCAGAGCCAACAATTGTAACGTAATTTAATTTAATTTAATTTATCCATTTTGAGCTATTTTAGAAGTCGCTAGATGTCAAATGTTTACGAGAGAAATATTATTTTACGCGCGAAAATCTTGTCTGCGAATACATGTATTTAACCAGAACTCTCATTTGCTATCTATGTCTGCTATTGTTTGACTTCTAGCCAATCAGAGAATACGTTTTATTCAAGGCTAGTTACCAGGCTCTTTTTCACGTTTTTTAACTAAGAACGCCTTGTTCCTTTTCATTACACGATGGCGTATGATTCAATATAAAGTTTTAAACGCTGTTTATTGCTTGAAATTTGGTAAGTAAACAATAAAAAATTCATAATTTCATCAAAATAAGAAAACATTATAATACATTTTTTCTTGATTATTTAGTTTTCTTTAGATTTTTGACGAATTATGCGGGATTTTGCCGGATTATGCGGAAATCGTTCGATTGTGTGGAAAAAGGCAAATTATGCGGGTCCGCACCCGCGCATCCTGTCAGAAGCCCTGCACAGAGCTTCACTTGAACACATGAATATTCCAAATCGTTCCATAATATGAAATCAAGGCTTACCCCGTGTAACAGAGAATTAGAAACTGGAGTAATATTGGATATACTGTATGTAACTAATTAGGCCAGAAGCAATGATATCAAGCAAGTGAAGACCAAAGTGAATGGCACAAGCATTAAGCATGAATACAGATAAAACAAGATTTTAATAATGTAAAGCAGCTTATCTTAATTGTATATTCTTGGTGTTCACCTACATCATCATGCATTTCAAAAGTGTAAGTTATTCACATTATGACATTAAAGTTTCATATAATCTTGTAAAGTAGTTGAAACTACATATTTTGGCAAAATTTTAAGGCTGTAAGCATTTTGTTGCGGAACTATAGATGAAAAAAATATGATGTAATTTTTGGTTAAACTGTACGGAGTGGCCATCTTGGTGTTCCAAGTTGGTACACCATCATGGCGGACGAATATTTAAAGGGACTCTGAGGTGCCAGACACATCATAGCTTAAAATGTACATCAAAGCTTGTTGATTTTGAAAATCGAAATGAAAATTCCATGAAATGCGTTTTTTGGGGTGATATCGTCCGTCAAAGTTGCGAAATGACTTAAGCTGGGCTCCCTGTGGAATATCGCGGATTTGATGGCTTGGGATGAATGAGGTGTGATGACGTCAGATAGTGGAACATGTTGGATAGCTGGAGCTGAATCAACCAAATTTCGCTATGGAAGTATGGCTGTTCTTTGTCAATTTGAGCCGGAAATTGCTTGAGGAGATCAGAATATAATACACCCGATGAAAGTGTGAGCGAGGACAGTGAGCAAGAAGAAGTGGCGAACGAGGAAAGGCTTCTAGGAATCGATGTGGTGTACGTGTCAGCAACTTCATCTTCACTTCCATCTTCTTTAAAGCCAGCATCTTCCTCATACATTCAGGGAAGGTAGATCTTTAATATCTTAGATACCACACATGCTGATCTTTTTGCTAAGATAACCGTGCATTCACCATGTAATTATAAATTGGCGATATCAGAACTAGCACAACGCAGAGGGCTGAAAAAGCATTTCAGCGAAATGAATATGCATTGAACGTATACGTATATGAAAAAGAAAATACCGAAAAAAGCTCACTTATTTGGAATATAAGAACGTAATAGAAAATATTTAAAAAAACTCACTTATTTGTAATATTTGTTCAATTTGGAATGAGCCTTCTCTGTCATGAAGAGAAACTATTAAATGCAGTCCTAAGCACATCTCGGTTCAGACACGATAGTCGTGATGCATGTCATGTCTAATAATTACGTTGAGTTTAACATCAGAAAATATTGAAATCTTAAGTGAAATAAAATGTTTCATTTACCTCATAATCTTTTACCTAATAAGCTCATTTAACAACATAAACACATATCAGCTAGCTGTTTTCATCACGACACATTGTTGACTTTAAGATCGATTCCTAGAAGCCTTTCCTCGTTCGCCACTTCTTCTAGCTCACTGTCCTCGCTCACACTTTCATCGGGTGTATTATATTCTTCTCCTCAAGCAATTTCCGGCTCAAATTGATAAAGAACAGCCATACTTCCATAGCGAAATTTGGTTGATTCAACTCCAGCTATCCAACATGTTCCACTATCTGACGTCATCACACCTCATTCATCCCAAGCCATCAAATCCGCGATATTCCACAGGGAGCCCAGCTTAAGTCATTTCGCAACTTTGACGGACGATATCACCCCAAAAAACGCATTTCATGGAATTTTCATTTCGATTTTCAAAATCAACAAGCTTTGATGTACATTTTAAGCTATGATGTGTCTGGCACCTCAGAGTCCCTTTAATATTTTTGACCATATTCACTTATATAGAAACCTTTATTTACACAGGGTTATCCAGTCAGATATACAAAATGCAATCTGATATCAAATGGAGCCCTTATTTTGAACTTGTCTAAGAGAAAATATTTCAGCTAGAGTAAAAATTATTTTTTTAAATAGCTATTTAGATACACGTACAGTATTACAGGTGACACAAACTTGACATAATTCGAGAACCAAATTGACCGGAATGACTCAAAATTGTTCTTGTGATTTGTAACACTATAATTTAGATTTTGAAGTTTTGATGACATCATGTAAAAACTGACAATTGGATACATGGCAGGGTATAAAATTAACTTTTAAACCCACAAGCAAAACCTTGCTAGTAAGTTTTGTTCTCATTAGCAAAAAATTCAAAGTCACTAGCCATCAGACGCGGTGAATTACAAGCTTTACTTGATGAGGATTCTAAACTTTTCAGTCCTTCAATTTTTGGACTGTGCCAGTCATACTCCCAAAACATAGCTGGCTGTGGGTGTCGCTTAAGGTGTTGGTAAGTGGTTGGTAAGTGGTTGGTAAGTGGTTGGTAAGTGGTTGGTAAGTGGTCAGTAAGTGGTCAGTAAGTGGTTGGTAAGTAGTCAGTGAGTGGTTGGTGAGTGGTCAGTAAGTGGTTGTTAAATTGTGTTGGTTAGTGGCTGGCAATGTAACAGTATGGTGTCGGTAACGTAACAGTAAAGTATCAGTAACGTAACAGTAAGGTTTATGATTGCTTTATAATGAAACCAATGTTTAACAAGAAATTTTTCATTTATTAGCAAATGTTTGAAAAGCATAAAAATTAATTTTTTGTCATTCGCTAAATATAAAATTTCGCCTGCATTTTGCAAGTTTGTGAGCATTAATTTGTGTCCCAGTTAATTTCTCAGTGTTGCAGGACAGCTGAGCCATGAAGACAATAAAACAAAATCCGAGAACAACTGAACTGGGAGCCAAACAATACCCTGCAATACAGATAACGACAACCCAGAATACAATACATCTTGCAACACCAAGAAAGTCATTTTAATAACTGACAGATGAATTAGTATGGCTAGACTACATTTTTATATTTTATTTTATTTCTGAAAGTCAGAGCAGTAGCTTGTGTTATGCCGTGTATTATAATAACATACCTTTGTGTTGTCGAGTCTCTGCATTGTTGCATGGGGTTGGTGGAAATAGTGATATGTATTTCTCATCCTTTGGAAAGTGCTGTTATTAAAACAAATATATAAGTTATAAAAGAATAAAAATTAAACAGAAATTAAATTAAAAGGGGGTTCAAATTTAACCATTAAAAGAGATTGTCAACCATGTTTTAAGCTGGATAATGCTACTGTAGACATCCAGCAAACATCTTGGTCACCAGTATTTCCACAATTAAAATTGTGACCCAGATACAGATTTATTTCATAATATTATATATAATTCTTCCCATCCCCCCTCCCCCTTGCACAGTTAATCTTTTGGTGCTGAAAACACTGAAAACAGTCACGGGACAAAAAATTTGTTAATGAGTGACCTGGACTTGTAACCAATTTTTTTAAAATCATGCAGTGGTCAATTTAAAATTTTACAGTAGTTTTGTGTATGTGATTGTCTCACGCTTCAGTTTTGCAACTAAAACAAAATTATAGAACATGAACATAATTTTTCTTTACAAAATGGCCTACAACTGTCTTTTGTCTACCAATGTATCTTACTTGGCAACAACAACAGTAACTACTATCCTTATTTCTTGTCAAATATAATGTTGGTTTTTGGAGTATTGAAAAGAACTTGGTAGCTTACTCCAAGAGGAATCACTTGATGTTGGATTAATACAGCGAATTTGTAGCTTTTTGCCAAACAAACATGGCAATTAAGTGATCTTTCTATAGTCTGGAATTCTCGAAATTAACTGAACGAATCTTGACAAGGCACAGCTTGACATATATTGAAGACTTCATCACTTACTTTTTAAACATACTTTGCACAAAAAGAAATACCTACATGTATTTGTAACTGGAAACATATGGTCAACATACAATGTATGAAGATCGAAACGTAAGAAAATCAAAAACTTTTGAGAAAATGATGAAATCATCATCATCGATCACTGTACAATTGGATAACTTTGGTTATATCTGAGTCTCTACTGAATTGCATTTGACGTTGATAATTGGAACCATAAATAATAATTAATCACCTGATAAATTACAGGCAACTTTTACATCCCCTCTCTCCACACTCATCATTACTAACCAACATCGGAGGGATGTAAATATAATTATATAAAAGCGTGTGCACATTAAAAAATATATATATATAAAAAATATAATATATAATATAATGTACATGTATAATGTTCAATTTTTGAGTTTTATGATGGCTCTAGGTATGAAAGAGTTTTATGTCTATGTCTATTCGTAGGTTTACTAAAAATTATTCTTACTGTAATATAGTTCCACTGGTGCTTGAGAAGTTGTAAGTTACTATTTAATTCCTCCCTGAAAATAAAAAAATACATGTTAGGCATCAGTCACTGACAAGAAGTTGATTCATTAAAATGAAGCTGGCTGGTAAATAATTCTAATGCTGCTTTTTTTTCAATGGAGAGGCAAGACATTGTAAAACATTTTCGTCATACAGTACCTAAAAATTAATGGAATATGAATATTTTAAAATTAAGATGTCAAAGTTTTAAGGCTAATCTCAATGTCAAACTTCATGACCCATAAGAACTGATTAAATAATACAATAATAAAGTGGTCTCATTGTTTTTGAAATTGAATACAGCTGTAGTACTCTTTGGCAATTTTTATCAAAATAAGCAGCGAGTTCATGTTAAAATACCTGCAGAGATTTGTTGGTTGCTAACTTCTATTAATTAACCCTGGATCTTTTTTTATAACATTTAAGAAGTTTTAAAAATAATCAGGACTTAAAATAATGGCCGGTAAGTCTGGGGTTAAGGTGACCGGCCAAATTAGTTTTAGCTCGGTCATATCTCATTTCTGGCTCAACCTTTAAGGTCAAAATGACTGATAAGGCAAAGATTTGACTGCAAAAGTCCCAATTCTATTGTCCGCGATGCTGGCTGCATTATCTTAATTTGGAAATGGTTAAATTCTTGAGCATGTGCACATGCACAGCTAATTATGACAAGTAATTGCAAATGAAATTGAAAAAGCTATTGGCAAAAATTTGAAACAAGGCTATAATACCTGAAAAGCAGAATTTTAAAAGTGGTTGAGCCCCTAACCCCCAAACACCCTATAAGTGTGTGTATTAAAGTACTTCCAGTCTTCCATCTCTGCCTGCCTGTGCCAACAGATTCAAATAAGGAAAAGAATTCTGCAGAGGTGGATCCAGGGGTGGTAATATAGGTGACTAGTCACCCGGCCCCTTTTGCTTAAATTTCTCAGTACAACAGTCACCCCCCTTTTCCTCGAATTACTGGTAAAGCAATAATAATGGGACATAGACTGCAGAAGCTTCAGTCTGTAGGTGTGTATTACCTTTGTTCATCTGTGCATACTGTAAGCTCATTCAGACATGACTTGTACATTCTTGATAGTTTCCTTTTCTCTACGAGAGAAAAAAATACTCATCTTCTTTAACAATTATTACATCAATTGCATGATTACTGAATTACATGTAGTGTGCAAGAATAACAAGAATTGCTATTGTGCTTTCACCTCCTGCGAAATAGTCTTTACTGGTTTAATTTCTCGTGCAATTAAACAAATAAAATTAATCAAACAAATGAACTTACCAAAGAACTTCACCATTTTGTACTTTTTTGCCATTTTCATTTCTTGTTGTTTCTTCGCACTTTCTTTGAAGTTTTCCTGTAACATGGTGAGCATTCGTTCCTGTGCAACACGCACTGTGGCTGGTAGGTTTTTCTAATTTGTAAACATTTTAAAATGAAATTTTATCATAAAAAGAAAAAAAATCTTACTTGATTTTACTTGACAAAGTACTCTTCAGTACCCACGTGTGCCGAGCTAGTTTACCTGGCGAAGGAGTCTTTGAACGCCTCGTATTTTTTCTTTTAGAGATTTCTTACGCTTGTTTGCTTTTCTTTGGCTTTCTGCTTCTGGAGTAGCTCGACTTTTTTGTCTAAAATGCTGTGTTGGCGCCATAACTTGCGATTTTTTTTTACTTTCCTGACCGATTTTTCTGACCTCTTAGTAACTTTGATTGCAAGATGTGACAACTTGAAGACGAGCCCGCGGACACAACACTCACCACAGGGACCCCATCCTCATTCCCAGGCTCTTTTCCACATGCGTAGAAACACAAAAGAAAGTTTCATATATAATAGATTGTACTAACTTAGTGCTTTACTCAATTACTACTTTTTTTCCATATCCTCGTTGGAGAAGGTTCAATGAGGTTCTTGTTTTTTTAAAAATAACATAGCATGCCATGTATACTGAATTGTAAAAGAAAAATCAGAAACAACGACCTCGTGTCCTTGATTTTTCTTTTAAAACGTTTTTCTAAACCACTACTTATTAAAATTATGAATCAGCTTTCTTACAGTAAATGAAGGCTGGTATTAACTCATGTGCAGAATTTATATTAAGTAAATTAGTCCTCGAGCTCGAATGGGCTATGAGTCAATAGCCGATATGGCCGAAGGCCGAAGGCCAATTTCAGTGAAAATACGGTAGCTTAATTATTCCGTTGCTGTTTTTACTTCATCACTGGAAAAAGCAAGCGGCGGTTAGACATTTGCAGTTAGAAGTTTGACGCACTTTAAGCTGTGAAACCTTTTAGATTAGTGTTCGCACTTTCACCACGAAGTAGCCGCTGCTCTTTGAGTTTCAGTTTGTTTCGATTTCGTCACAGCCAACTCAATATTTCGAAATATTGCCTCGAATGCTAAAAATTACGAATGGTATATGTAAAGAAAGCTTTTTGATAAAAATTAAGATACAATTATCAAAATAGTATTAATATCTATAATATATTTCTTATTAAGATAGAATTCTTTTCGTATTCAAGCGGTGAGCGGCAAAAACTATTGTCTTGTAAAAAGGCTATTGTAAGGCTAAAATCCTGTTATTCAGAAAGTTTAATTTGTTTGGAAGTGGAGATGACCGATGAAAGTGGAATCAAAGTGTTAAACCCAAAGCAAAATTTTGAATCGAAAATGAGGTTTAGGCCTTCATTTGCTTATTTCCCATACATTTTCTATTAAAAAGCCTGACAAAGCTACATTCTAACACAACATGCAACAAAACATCTCTGTACAATTGAAAATACCGCTTCAAACAAGCATTAGTAGTACATCATAGTACATCAGTTTCTAACTGTTAACAAAAGGTTTTGAGTGTTAACCCAAAACGAAAATTGGGATCAAAACTCATACGAAGGACTAGTTTTTGGCGCTTTTTGCCAACATTACTTGTTATTGAAAAAAAATTCCTTAAGTTTTAGGCCTGGGTCTTTCTCTATATCACACACTGAATAAACTCAAAAAAGAAAAGAAAGAAACACATCACAGCATTTATTAATAAAAAACCATAGTCAACTAACAATGTCCAATCTATAAATCTCTATTAAACGAAGTTGATTGTTAACTTTTGCAATTGAAAAAAAGTGACATTTATAATCACACAAAATTACGAAACTCAAAAAATGTGTAAACATTGAATGAAAAGTCGACACTTACTCAAAAAATCTTGAAAAAGAATATACACAGGGTACCAACTATAGAATAATACCTAATAATAAGTAATGGGTTATTTATATTTAATAATTGAATGAATTCACAAATAAACTGTATAAGCCATAGAAGATCGAGGCTGGTTATATTGAAATATGTGTTACTTTCTTCTTGCAAACTCAGAATAAATTCAAAACCGAAAAACACACAGGCACAATTAATTCATTTAAAAAAATCACAAACATTTCAAGTACCTCTCTAACGAATTTAATAATTAACTTTTACTAGTACTTTTACTAGTACTTTTAAAAGGTGAATAAGCTTAAGGGACTCAAAGAAAAAGTAAACACTGCACGCTGGAAAATTAAAGTCACTGAATGAAACACATCTTGAAAAATTCATAAGCCACCTATAAATATTTACCAATTATTAACTATAGGCCATTTAATAATTTTAAATTCAAGATAGAGACCGCACAATATATAAATAATTTATGGCGTTCGCAAGATATATTGAAAACGTTTTCGTCTTCTTTTTCCACAAACAAAGCACACATTTGCCAACATCAACAGCTGCTGTATTACCCTTAAATGTAATAACACCCATAAATGTAATAACACCCATAAATGTAATACCCACCATAAATGTAATAAAAATCAACCATAAATGTAATAACAACCATGAGTGTAATAACAGTCAACCATAAATGTAATAATCGACCCCACCATAAATCAATGTAATAAAATTAAACCATAAATGTAATAATCAAAACCCACCATAAACGTAATAAATAACCCCTCCAACCATAAATGTAACAAGTATTCCGGAGAGTCAAACAAAGTGTTCAATCAAAAATGAATAAATAAATAAATAAAATAAAAGATATACAAATTTGTTAGAATTACTATCGCTTCAATTTTATATTGCTACAATTTTATATTGCTACTATATTATTACTGTTATTAATATTCCGTTTTAATTATTATCATTATTATTATAATTATATATATTTTTTGTTGTTTGTACATAATTGCGTAACTCAGCTCATGGGCTGCGATAAAATTTTCAATAAAAATCTATCTAAAAACATCTAAATCTAAATGAATAAAGTAATACAAAAAATTCTTTATTCCTGAACAAGAGTTAGGGTTAGGGTTAGGGGAATGTTTTGTGTAAAATAGTGCTATCGGTGTGCAACATCCCAATTCCGATCAGTTGCTTTCATTTTCAGCACGGTTATAGTATTACCCCTTCTTAACACTAACCCTGAATGACAGACATGAGTGTACATGTATGTTGGGAATTGACGTACTGAGAAAAAGGTAAAGAAGTTATCCTCCAAGACAACAAGACATCCGGGCCTGGTTTACGACGCCTAGACGACGAAGGTAGGCCAAGAAATGGCAACTGTTCTCAAGGAGGAGTATGTTCTGTTGGTGAAAAAAATCCAAATAACAAGGCTACTCTACAATTAACTTTGCTCTGCAAAGGATTTAGCTTCCAGAAATTTTAAACTTTGATATCGTTTAGTCCTTGGCGGGCATTGTTTGCCTTAAATCTTCTCGAGGTAGATCGTTGCGTTCTAGCACGGAATTTGACTTAGATGCCTTCAGTCAATTTCAAGTGCAAATGCTAAATGTCTGAATCTGCGGTTCTACCCGGTAGGGTGAAACTAACCTACCTCACGACGGTCTAAACCCAGCTCACATTTCCTATTAGTGGGTGAACCATCCACCACTTGGCGAATTCTGCTTCGCAATGATAGGAAGAGTCGACTTTGTAGGATCAAAAAGCAACGTCGCTATGAGCGTTAATCGCTGCCACAAACTCATAAACACTAAAGGATTGACATCCCATGCTTTCACAGTTTGTATTTATACCGAAAATCAAAGTCAAGTGAGCATTTACCCTTTTGTTCTACATAAGACTTCCTGTTCTCATTGAGTTCACCCTAGCACACCTTGCTTTATCAATTGACAGATGTCCTACCCCCGCCAAACACCCAACCTGACAGTGTCTTCGGCTCTGATTGGTCTGCAAAATAGAAGCCTTAAATCCTGAACGCAAAACTTTCTTCTCCACTTCATCCAATAAGTAAAATTGATCGCCTCCTTAAAGGGTTTTATTTGTGCTCGTTCCAATTACAAGACTTCTTGTCAGGCTCCCTCTCTACACAATACCTTACCATCAGCAGTTGAGATCACACGCAGTCTTTGGCCGTGTGAACCCTAAATCCAGGCTTGCCTTCCAATGGGATCCTCCTTAAAGGTTTTCAGTTGTGCACATTCCAAGACTTAGTAAAGCCATGTCTTGTTATTTCTTGTCAGGCTCCATCTCAATACATTACTATCAACAGAACTTTAAGATCACACGCAGTCTTTCACAAGCAGTCTTTGGCCGAAACCAAAATCCAGACTTTGCCTTCTTTGCCCAACTTTCACAACGTCTCCCCGAACGCAGCACTAACATGCACGCGATGCAAGAGGCTTATACTATTCCCAAAGCCCGGCTCAGTACCAGGCACGGCGTTCATCCATGGGCCATAAGCTGTAAAGCTGTGCCTATCCATACCAGAACTTCACACTTACTTACCAATGTCGATGTCAGTGCAACTGCACTTCTCCAATACTTTTCCTTACGGATCTCCACAATGTAGCTCCTAAATATCCCAAGAAACCAACTCTTGTACTCGGCTTCAATGCGAGCTATGAAGCGTCTCTGCTATTTTTCTCGACGCCTTTCTCAAGCACCGTTTCCCCCCACATTAATACTCTTCGACATTCCAATCCCCTTATGTTACAAGGCAATATTTTTTTGTAATTACTATACCTTTATTCATTGTTTTGTGGGAAAATTATGCAAAACTTTTTTCCCACAGCGGGAATCGAACTCGGTCCACGGCGCCAAATCCTATCCAGTAGACCATGTGGGAATATGATAAATGTACGTTTACGATTGTGGTTTCTTGCCTTAATTTCAGCCTATGAAATAAGCCTTTTGCCTTCTAATATGCCAAATAAAAAGGCAAAAATGATAACAACACTAAAAAAAAAAAATTATTTTGAGGCAGAGTAAAACCTATGAGGAAAAAAAAAAAAAGCTGATGATTCGAAATAAAGGTAAGATACCACAATCGTAAAGGTACATTTATCGTATTTCCACATGGTCTAGTGGTTAGGACTTGGCGGTCTCACCGCTGTGGGCCGAGTTCGATTCCCGCTGTGGGAAAAAAGTTGTGCATAATTTCCCCACCAAACAATGAATAAAGGTATAGTAGTTACAAAAAAAATATTGCCTTGTAACATAAGGGGATTGGAATGTCGAAGAGTATTAATGTAGGGGGAAAAGGTGCTTGAAAAGCCTTTCGTAACAAAAAAAGGCAATAGCGACGCATAGGTCATCTCGAAGCGAGCACAAGAGTTTGTCTCGAGGGATGTACAGCGGTTGTGAAGCCGGAGTTACGAAAGGAATGCAATGTTTTTTAGAATCGGTTGGGCCAATATCGTCGTTGGCCAAACTTAGCCTTTCTTTGGTGGAGAGAGGCGTTGAAAAAGAAGTGGAAAAGAAGGCGGAGGTCGCCCGGGTGTTCTCGCTTGTGGGTGAGGAGGTCGGGGTAGGCGTCTGTGGCGTTGACCGAAAATGTACGAATTATCGCTCGGGGCCTCAGCGTGGGCCCCATTCAAGTAGTGATGTAGTTATGTCAGTAGTCATATGCTTGTTTCAAAGGTTAAGCCATGCATGTCTAAGTATAAGCACTTATACTGTGAAACTGCGAATGGATCATTAAATCAGTTATCGTTTATAATTTTATTGTACGTTTACCACTTCGATAACCGTGGTAATTCTAGAGCTAATACATGAGAAAAGTCCCGACTTCCGGAAAGAATGTATTTAGTAGATTCAAAACCAATGGGGGTTCTGCCCGGTCCATTGGTGATTTATAGTAACTTTTCTGCCTTATCAACTGTCGATAGTAAGGTATTGGCTTACCATGGTTACAACGGGTGACGGAGAATTAGGGTTCGATTCCTGAGGGGAAGCCTGAAAAACGCGTACCACATTCAAGGAAGAAAGCAGACGCGCGAATTAGCGACTTCTGACTCAGGGAGGTAGTGACAAGAAATAACAATACAGGGCTTTTCTAAGTCTTGTAATTGGAATGAGTACAACTTAAATCCTTTAACGAGGATCCATTGGAGGGCAAGTCTGGTACCAGGAGTCGCGGTAATTCCAGCTCGAATAGCGTATATAAAAGCTGTTTCAGTTAAAAAGCTCGTAGTTGGATTTTGGGGTGGCAAGGCCGGTCCGCTGCAAGGTGTGTAACCTCAGCATCATTAAGGCATGGCTCTCAGATGAAAAACTGATTAGCTATATCATAGCCAGTTTTCTACGAATCTTCCCCAAACTTGGCAAGTTAATGTCTTTTGTGAAAAGAAGGAACCTTAGAGCCTTGGTTACCATGGAAACTAAGTCACGTGACTACAATGCCGCCATCTTGGATTTTTAAACAAGCCGTTTGTAAACGTACCCGAACATCTTTAAAAGTCATGAAAATGCAGATTACTATTCATATTTACAATGCCTATATGGATCTAATTGGATATCTTGGAAATTATTTTAAGTTTAATTTATAGAATATTTTCTATTTTTCAAAAAAATTACAATGAATCGGAGGCCTCGTCCCTTGAAATGGAGCACGGCCGATGTGTGCGGCCAGCGTCCCTACTGCGGGAAAGCCAAAAGCTTTCTTTGCCCTCTACCGAGGAGTCGCCTGACCGACGGTCCGGCAGGAGTTCGGCAGGTAGCCCTCGTCGGTTGCCCATACATTCTTGACCTCAGATCGTTTTTTTAATTATTCGATGAAGCGGAAGCGAAACGAAAGTTTCGCGTTCTGGATTTAAGGTCTTTCTTCTGCAGACCAATTCGAGTTAAAGACACTTTCAGGTTGAGAGTTTGGATGGGGTGGCACATCTGTCAAACGAATAACGCAGGTGTACTAAGGTGAGCTCAATGAGAACAGAATTCTCATGTAGAACAAAAGGGTAAAATCTCACTTGATTTTGATTTTCGGTATGAATACAAATTGTGAAAGCATGGCCTATCGATCCTTTAGTATTTAGGAGTTTTAAGCTAGAGGTGTCAAAAAAGTTGGCTTGTGGCAGCCAAGCGTTCATAGCGACGTTGCTTTTTGATCCTTCGATGTCGGCTCTTCCTATCAATGTGAAGCAGAATTGTGTTGGATTGTTCAAACAACGATAGGGGCAATGCTTGCGCGCCTCCCTGCGTCCCAACGTGCAGGAATAAAGACTTTTTTGTATTACTTTATTCATTTAGATTTAGATGTATTTATTTAGATTTTTATTGAAAATTTTATCGCTGCCCATGAGCTGAGTTACGTAATTATGTACAAACAACAAAAAATATATATAATTATAATAATAATGATAATAATTAAAACGGAATATTAATAACAGTAATAATATAGTAGCAACATAAAATTGTAGCAATAGTAATTCTAACAAATATTTATATAATTTTTTTATATATGTTTGTTGATTGAACACCTACCTTGTTTGACTCTCCGGAATACTTGGTTATTACATTTATGGTTGGAGGGGTTATTACGTTTATGGGGGGTTTTGATTATTGCATTTATGGTTTAATTTTCAGTATTACATTGATTTATGGTGGGGTCGATTATCACATTTATGGTTGACTGTTAGTACATTTATGGTTGTTATTACATTTATGGTTGATTTTTATTACATTTATGGTTGATTTTTATTACATTTATGGTGGGTATTACATTTATGGGTGTTATTACATTTAAGGGTAATACAGCAGCTGTTGATGTTGGCAAATTTTTGTTTGTTTTTGTTTGTGGAAAAAGAAGACGAAAACGTTTTCAATATATCTTGCGAACGCCATAAATTATTTATATATTGTGCGGTCTCTATCTTGAATTTAAAATTATTAAATGGCCTATAGTTGATAATTGGTAAATATTTATAGGTGGCTTATGAACTTTTCAAGATGTGTTTCATTCAGTGACTTTAATTTTCCAGCGTGCAGTGTTTACTTTTTCTTTGAGTCCCTTAGCTTATTCACTTTTAAAAGTACTAGTGAAAGTACTAGTGAAAGTTAATTATTAAATTCGTTAGAGAGGCAGTGGAGTATCCAGGTGTGTGTGTGGAGGGGGGGTTTGATCTTTTAGCTAATACAAATATGTCTTATATAAATTTTAATAAATAAATATTAGTAGTTTTGGTCGTTGGGTCGTGTTATTATAGCTTGGTCAGTTACTAGATAGTAAATTAGGTGATTAGAGCCAATTTCTATGTCAAACATCGACTAAACAAATGAGAATTATACACAGTTTAAGAAACGAAATCCCCCTTTGAAAAATCCTGGATCCGCCACTGAGAGGTACTTGAAATGTGTGTGATTTTTTAAAATGAATTAATTGTGCTTGCGTGTTTTTCGGTTTTGAATTAATTCTGAGTTTGCAAGAAGAAAGTAATACATATTTAAATATATAACCAGCCTCGATCTTCTATCTTATACAGTTTATTTGTGAATTCATAATTATTAATTATAAATAACCCATTACTTATTATTAGATATTATTCTATAGTGGGTGCCCTCTGTATATTCTTTTTCAAGACTTTTTGATGTGTGTTTATAAATGTCACTTTTTTCAATTGCAAAAGTTAACAATCAACTTCGTTTAATATTTATAGATTGGACATTATTAGTTGACTATGGTTTTTCATTAATAAATGCTGTGATGTGTTTCTTTCTTTTCTTTTTTGAAGTTTATTCAGTGTGTGATATAGAGAAAGACCCAGGCCTAAAACTTAAGGGATTTTTTTTCAATAACGAGCAATAATGGCAAAAAGCGCCAAAAACTAGACCTTCGTATGAGTTTTGATCCCAATTTTCGTTTTGGGTTAACACTCAAAACCTTTTGTTAACAGTTAGAAACTGATGTACTATGATGTACTACTAATGCTTGTTTGAATACGAAAAGAATTCTCTCTTAATAAGTAATACATTAAAGATATTAATACTATTTTGATAATTGCATCTTAATTTTTGTCAAAAGCTTTTCTTTGAATATACCATTCGTAATTTCTAGCATTCGAGGCAATATTTTGAAATCTGCTGAGTTGGCTGCTAATTTCAGCGCTGTGATTTCTTCGCTTAAAAATACACAAAATTGATAAATGCTCTGTTGTTGATTTCTAAAACATCGTTATTTGAGAATAACACACATATAAGAGCATTGATTTAAACCTTAAAGATGGCCGCTCCATACATTTTAACCAAAAATTGCGTCGTTTACTCGCCTCTAGTTCCGCAACGAAATGCTTTACAGCTTCGAAATTTGGCCAGAATATGTAGTTTTGACCGCTTTACACGCTTATAAAATTTTTATTTCATTATAATTCTTAGTGAAAACCAAAAATTACCTTAAATTAAACTTATAACTTGTAGCGGTCACCGCCGTGAACTGGAAAGTCGCTCGCGGACTCGCTAGTTCGCAATATCATATGGAAACTCGTTAGTAAAGACGATATCAAGCTCTTAACATGAGTGATAATCTCAGTTTATTTTTGAAGTATGAATTAATCAAATACTGAGAAAAGTAGTATATGGGTCCAGTTCTGGGTTTTTCCCAAATTGGATTGTATTTGGAAGTTATATTCTTATTCTTTGATTGCACGTTACGTCATCGCGGCCTCTGGGGGGGGGGGGGGGGGGGGGGGGAGGGAGGGGGGGTGGGGGAGTGCCATAAAAGGTTACTCATTAGCATCCATGGCACCACAATGGCCACCATGCTTTTATCCTTTTAACTTTCCTGGTAATACTTGCAATCCATCAATACAGCACCGTGTGTACGTTGTCTCGTGACAGAAAAAAAACATATCTTTAAACAATATTAGTTGTATATGAAATCAAGTAAAAATTTATGATATCTTACAGTGAGGAAACATAGCATCGTTTTCACAGGTATATGAGAGGCTAGTCAGTCGCTAGTCACTGAGACTGAACAATAGTTATCATTGGTCGCCATATTTCAATTCGGACCTAAATGCGCAACTTCCAATATGATCAGCTGTCTAATGAATGTCCGTTGGCATAGATGAACATACTTCGTCATGCAAAAATCCAAATGAACGTAGGTCCTTTTAAAAAAAAAATCATTTGCATAATTTTTAAAAATCAAATGTTTATTTAATTGAAAAAATTGTTTTGTCGCCAACTGAAAGATCATTAGCGAATTAGTAAATGTGCATAGTATAAAGTAATAACGCAAAGTATCTGTAGAGTTACAAGCAATGATAACATGATAATCTCTCATACGAATCCATGTAATTTCCAAACGCTATGAGGTTTCAGGTAATTTTGAGCTGGCTATGATAACTTCAGAGATACACAATGGAGAGGCGTGCTACTAACATCTAGTTTCAGTATGGCTTTTTGCAAGGGGTCTATAGGGTCTAACTAAAATGGATATCGAATGTATCTCCGCGTTAATGAAAATCTTGATGCATGCGTCAATGCAAGAGAAAATTTTCTTTTGGTTAATAATATTCTCTCTCTTTTCTAATTGGTGCAATAGCCTTGGAATAAACGAACGACTTCCAAGGTGATGCGTATACCACCTTCCACTAAAAAACGTATGACTCACAATCATTTCCGGGTTTTAGTTATTTTCACAATTCCCATTTCTGGAAATTACAACGAATGTATTTTGTTAACAGTTTTTCACGTTGTTTTCGTACATACAAAATGGGCATTTCCACCGAGAGGCATGCATGCAACACATCCCTTTTTACTAAACAAGATATCTCTTTTTCTTCCCCTATTTTTAATTTTACACCACTCACTTAAACTGCTCGCTTATAACAAACGAGTTCAAACTTTTATATCTTAATTGATGTTTCCCTAATGTAAACCAAAAATTTACTTAATGCGATTTGTTGAACAATATATGGGAATATATGTAATATATGGCAATATATGTAGCGGTGAGAGCGCTCGCCTCTCACCAATGTTCGGGTTCGAGTCCCTACGAGCTCGGTGTTGTATGTGAGTTGAGTTGTTTGTTGGTTCTCTCCTGTGCTTCGAGGGTTTTCCGGGTTCTCCGGCTTTCCTCCCTCCGCAAAAATTTACTTCTAAATTCCAATTGGAATTTCAGTGGATGAAGAGCCACTCTGTTGAAATGCCACTGCTAAATCCTTTTTTTTTTTTTTTTCCTATTTTATTTTTTTTATATATATGCAACTTAACTATTCTGAACTGAACACAACTCAAAAACGTAGTTGGTTTTGACTTGCTGTGATTTCTATTCTCGTTGTTTCGTTATTCTCTTGTGTCTCAGCTTCTTCTTTGACCATTCCTCAGTCCTCCTCGTGATCTGTGAGCTCCAGCACGGTTCAAACATTCGGCGCCTATGTGCTACTGTTAAGCTTGCAAGCTTTGTCCAAGATCGGATCGATTTAGCGCCACTGTCTTGACATTTTGTAGGTTAGAAACAAAATAATGTTCAAAGGTCCAAAGACGGATGCAGCTAGCATCAGCGAGGGAGCAGTTTTCAACACTTTCAAAAATGTGACAAAGAGACTTGAAAACATCAAGTAGCCATGGACAAGCTGTCGGTGCGCGGTGGATGGAATCTTGGAAGCTGGTAAAATTGCCTTAAGTGTCTGGTTGTTGTCGGGACGGAAGAAAATAGCAGCCAGAACAGAGGAGACCACGGAGAGCAATATCGCCAGACATCGCATATTGATATTGTCAAAGGAGCAGAAGCGAAGACCTGCAGACATCATAATCACATAGATCGGTCCAAACACAATTCTTATTTCCCTGAGATATTCCTTTAACTCATTTGGTTTCCTCAAGAACTGTGTCGTTGCGAAGGCGAGTGTTAAGTTATCAAAAGTGGCTTCAGTCAGATCGCCATGAACTGCGACGTACCAGCTTGTGCTGAGAGCCAAGGTTTTGAGCATTTCGTCGTGAATGTGCCTTGAATTCGAATAAACCAAAGCTAAGATTTCTATAGACACTCCCAGATAAGCATATAAAGAAAGCCAGGAAGCAATAAGCGATGCAACGAAGACTGCAATGGAATCAAAGATCACTTGTTTGTAATGTGCTGTGAAGGAGAAGTTTTTCTTAAAAAATATCGTGAGGATTCGTCCTGCCAGGTATGACATGGAGACCTGATGTACAGTATCTTGAATTGCGTCCATTTTTGTATCATAAACTGAAAACTAACGAAGATTATTCTTTTTTTGCTTTAATTCTGTTTCACTGGCTTTAAAAGTGAATAACAATTTTCGAGGCTAAACGCAGCCTTTTTATAGATTCCCAAGAAATTGACGACATTCCTTGCGTTGTACATTGGGGGAATCCCCCTATTCTAAAGTATCATTGTGACGCAATCTCAATATTTTTGGCCATAGCTCATTAAACATTATTCCGGCCTATTTAGCCTATAAAGATTTTTCGTAGGTCCTTTTACTTTATATTTGTTTTAACGCATTGAATATTCTGTCTTAAGCTTTCTATATTTTAACAACTAGCATTACAAAATTTTGTGTCAGTCTGATAAAGTAGTGCAAATGGGAAAATTAAAGTCCCTACTTATGTACACCAACAGCTTGGTTCTGAAGAAAGACTGACTATATTAACTATTCTATGATTGCTTCACACATGTAAAGCCATATATCATTGCTTAGCCGAAATGAATGAATAAAAAATTGTTATGAAGAGTAATACATTATTCAATGTTTTTTGGTAAAGAGAATTAGTTCTTTTAAGTCTTTTCTCCCCCGCCCCTTCATTTCATATGAAGGAAAGTTAATAATTTTATAAGATAAACGAAAGCGTTGTTTTGCACGAAAAGTCCACTGCTTCTTGGAAATGGATTTTTACCTGTCAAATCCCCTTGATTCTTGGAATCGTGCTCCAAAATTAATGACGTAATGTAAACAACTCAATTGAAAACCAGTAAAACCTGTTTTGACTCGGTCGGTCTATAAGATTAACAATACTTTAATCAAATTCAAATAAATGAAAATGCATGACTGAAATTAGAAATATATCTGGTTTATAGTCTTTGCAGACTTGAGACTCGCTCTAATATGGCCTGGTTTAGGTATACGTAGCCAGGCTTCTCTCTTTTGAAACGCTAAATATAAAAACATGTACAATGTCAAACATGTTTTCAGAACAGACCAAGCAAAAAAGAATAATAAAAACGCAAGAGCGTGTTGCGTTTGCCTGCGCACTATCCAGTGTATGTGGAAAACACATAAACAGGGGTTCTTCATCATAGTCTTATGGTTGGGAATATCCCTGACGAGGCGTCCTGGACCTTAAGGAGGCTCGAAACAGTATTTTTTGAGCGCGCGCGCTCTATAAATTTGTAATATTCAAACTGAAAAAAATCAAAAACTCTGTGGTAAAAAATTCTGTAAGAGGGAACTATTCCAAACAAATTGTATTATTTTTTACAAAATTCCTATTACAGATTTTTTTCTTTTTTTGCCAAAAAGAAGATTACGATACAAACTTTAAATATTCCGGTTTTAAAAAAATTTCACCATTCGGTTCCTGAGTTATGATTTTTTAAATGAACATTTTTGATGGCATACCAAGCGTTCTGATGTTGTCATAGCAACGTCTGACGTCATTTCTTCATGCTAATTGTGATCTTTGGTTTATAGTTTTGCATTCCGGGTTTCACGCTGTCATATTATAGCCATATTAACTTTTTTTAGTTCATAATTCTAAGTGTATGTGAAGGCACAAAACACTTTCCAACCTCCTTAAGCCTAATGACAGAAGAATTAAATTAAACAGCATGCACGTTCTTTGCTATAATTGAAAATATTTCAAGCTATTTCAGTTAATTAAAGAACGGGGCCTGGTACAAAGGGTAGATACGCTATTTGGTGGATAAATCTTATCCAATGGATAAGTTATTGGATATGCACCTTATCCACTGATGAGGTACAACCAGACACAGTCATTTAGCATGCCGTTACATAAGGCAGCCAAGATATCTCTGCACCGAGAGGGTCCTAATAGTCTGTTCATTCTCTGATGGTGTCGCCTTATTTTGCTCACTGATTCAACGAAAAGAGAGTTTCCTAAATTTAAAAAGCTTTATTTATGTATTCAAACATTAAAACAGTTATGAAGTACGAGTTAACTAAGCGTGAGGCAGAGTGCCATACTGCACATCTGAAAAAAGCCGAAAATCCGTTTTACGGGCGACTTGCATTCTGCATAAGATAATCAATATCAGCCATCCGCTAAGCTTTGTTGCTCTAGCTTCGTTGGTACACTGAATTCACTCGATATTCTATCTTTTACTATGACATTTCTTGAATCTAAAGGTTTCCATGATTATGGAGTTTGTCATCTAATCAATATATTAGGGAGTTCAATGCAAGTACTACCAACGGCTATTACCATTCAAAGGCCGCACAGATCAAGAAAATCTTCGAATTTGGAATATAACCTAATAATAATCAGCGAATAGTTTTCGTGTCAATTGTTTGAGCTAGTGGAGCTTTCGTATTTGAGTGTTCATGCATGCTGGGCCTTCGAATTCGATTCTTATGGGTACCGTAAACCAGAACAAGAAGCGAGGACCTTCGGTCGTAGTCCTTACTAACAGTTGTTCTATATACTTCTGATCATTTTCCACCGAAATTTTGTATTTTTCCCCAGCATCCATAACATCAGAATACAAGGGTGTTACAACTGTAAAATATAAAATATGAAATGTGAAATTGTAGCCCAAGTCAGCTATACGTGAGTACCATAATACAAGTTAAGTATCTGCCTCAAAAACCTATACGAATGCTTCTGGCGGAAAGCTTGAACGATATGAATAGAAAAATATTCACAAGCCCTGTTGCAAGAGCCATCGTTTCTGGCTCAGTCATTAAAACAGCTACTTTGAAAAATGTGATGATGTGGGCAGCAAATAAAAGATAGCCATGGAAAAGTTGACGAGTAGAAGTAGAGGGGATCCTTGATTCTGAAAGTACCAGCTGGAGGAACTGACTGTTGTCGGGACGCAAGAAGACTGTTGCAACAATAGTACAAAAAACTGCCAGTATGGTAGTAATGACTACTGGTTGATCAAGATGTTGGATTGAACAAAAGCGAAGACCAGCAGACATCATAATCACATAAATTGGACCAAATAGAATTCTTGGCTCTCGAAGTAAATCTTTCAGGTTCTCTGGTTTTCTTAAGAACTGCGTTGTGGCTAAGATCAGGGGTATACTACTGAACGTTTTCTCTGTAAAATCAGCATAAAATGCAATATACAAAGTAATGCTGGAAGCTAAAGTTTTCAGTAGTTCATCTTTGAACTGTGTCGCTATCGTATATCCCAGAGCAAGAGCAACAGCAAGGGATCCTAATGATCTTGGCAGCAAGGTGTAGGAAACACCAATGGCGAAACTTATGGGTGAAGAATCTATTACAACTTGCTTCAAATGAACTTGAAATGTAAAAGATCTCTTGTAAAATACAGCAATGATTCGTCCCACTAGGTAGCATAAGGAGAAATGATCAATAAATTCTAGAATATCGTCCATTTTGGGTGGGCAACCTCACGGCCTAATCCAAATGACTTGTCTCAGCAGTCGTAGATGGGTTCCTGAAAGTAGGATTATTTATGTCAAGACTATGAATTCCACTCTTCAGCAAGACTTCTGATTCAGGTCACTGCATCATAGTGCTAATTCATTCAACGAAACTATTGTTCAGCGCTCTAGGAAATTTTAATTTTTAAAACGCTGATAATTTCGGTTCATGGAAGCATTGCTAATATATGCCTTATTCTTGGAAATTCAAACCAGCACAAAGGGATCCCATAATGAGATTTTCTCTTTCCATTTCTTTTGCTGGTGCATGAGCAGACGTGTAACAAACCAATTTACGTACCTTTTTGGCTTTGCAAATTTTTGCCCATTTTATAAAACTTAGGTGAGACTTAAGTTTTCAAATGCTTTTATACTTCATGATCAATTATATATTATAAATTATAATTAATTATATAAGTATAACGATACTCATTATAATCGTATAATGTGAACAAGGATATTAGAGATTTCTCTTAGTCCTGATAGAGTTGTTTCGATAAAACCGTGAAATACACTTGAGTACATTAGCTTATAGCACTACCTCACTCTATTCCATTTGTTTTCTATTGCGTTTATATCTGACTTTTATACTTGAAACTTGAATTAGTACGCTTTGTTTCACGGGTTAATGAAAACAGCTCTAGCATTTTCGCGGGTGGATTCAGGATTTTTTTAAAGGGGGCTTGTAACATTGATTGAAGTACTTGTTTGGCGGGAAAGTAGCACAGGGTTCCCAAACGGAAATAGGTCTTATGATAATGATTATTTGCTGCAGGCGAGCATGGTTGTTTCAGGTCCCACACACGACGTGTAGAAAAAAAAGCAAGCGAAATGTGTTCGGCATCCCTGTTTCAATAAAACTCGCGATGCTGTTGGTGTTATCATGAAAAGAAAAGAAAAAAAAAAAAAAAAGAAAAGAAAAAAAGAAGAAAAAAAAGAAAAAAAAAAAAAAAAGAAAAAAAAGAAGAAAAAAAAATCACGATGGCTCTCATAGGGGGTTTGCAACATAAAAAACGAATACAAATACCTAATTTATTCAGTATATTTAATGATATGCAAAACCGAAAACTCGCTTTATTTATTATTTGTCTCATTCAATGAACGTCAAAATATTTTTTTCTTGTGTTTTACATCCTACAGATTATAAATCAATTGGATCTGATGGTTAAAAAAGTAAAATTGCAATATGCATCTCATTAGGTATTTGTATAAATATATAAATGTATACTACGTTTCTGCGATCGAGTGTATATACATATATATATATATTATATAATACAATATATATACTGTGTAATGCATGCATAGGTTCTACATTAACATGGTCGTTGACTAAGAAAAGTTCATTGGTTTCAGTTCTTGTGGTAGTATCCATTGTCGAGGCCTACAGTGTCGACATGGTCCAGCCTTATGGAAGTACCACAAAGGGACTTCATCTTCTCTCCACCCCCTCTCCCTAGCTGCACAAGCTAGACACATCCTTTTTCCAGTTCCATATTTCCCTAGAAGATGGAGACATATTCTGTTGCACTGTCGGCAACGATGGTGGAGTATGGCTCTCCCACCAGTAATATGGCGTCTGATTTGAGGATCAAGGTATTGGTAGCACCACTCCACATCTTGGATATCACCATCGGAATCCTCTTTGCCTTCATAGACAAGATGATGGTGCTCAATACGGAGAAGGTCTCGGATTTCCTTTTTCAAGGCAGGGTAGCCTCGGCTGTTTCTTGGCGAAGAGTTGTAAACCTCTGTTTCGTACGGTTCGTTGTACACTCTATCTCTTTCATAACGGTTTTCGCGAGGACTTCGGGATTTATCTCTATAGGCAAATGGGCTGTATCTCCTTAAAATATGATTTTCTCGGGGGCTTCTTTCACCAGAGAAGTCGCAACGGCCGTTCGATGTAAACTTGTTAGTTGAGTCTCTCTCTCGTGAATGGCTTCGCCTGTACTTCCTACTCCTTTCACGTGACAAACGTCTTCTCTTATTCGTTCTTGAACGGCTGTAGCTTTCAGTTTTCTCTCTTTTGTGCCGATGCTGCTTGCGACTTCTTTCTTCGTCGCCTTCACGCCGACTTCTGTGTCTCCGTGAATGAGATCTCGAGCGGGAGCTTTCTTTGTTTGGACTGCCGTATCTTCGTCTTTTATTAATAACTTCTCCTTCAAAATCGTCGTTATTGCTCAACCGTCGTTTACTAGTTGACATAATATCAGTCATGGTCGTCTCAGCTTACTCTGGAATTACTTACACGACCGAACTAATGACAATTTTTTTTGGAAACCGATTTTAAACACGTTTTATCAAGGGGTTTTTATCTGGTTTATTCGGGGATATTTTGAACTGTTCGACGGTGATTCCCCGATAACATTGTTCATTCCAAGAATTCCAAGTAATTTTAACTTTCTAACATCCGGTACTTAGTCTCTTACTCGGCCAAGGATACTAAGGAATCCCGGTTCCAAAGACGTCAAACTAGCCTGTGAACATGTCTATCCCTGGATAATCATGTTAACAGCCTAATGTCAAACTTAAATTTTTTCCATCGAGGATTAAAAGTTCATTTAGAGGGGGTGGCTGTAAAGCAACTATATAATACAGCTTTTTTGGCAAAATGAGCACGATTTCTTTGATTCGGTATGAGACAGCGATAGCATCGTAGCCAGTGTGCAATGCAATATTTTTCGCTTTATGGCATGTTGTCAACACTATTCTTTATTTGCAATCAATCCCAAGAGAGCATAATAACAAAAGGGATGTCCGCCATATTGGAAGATATAACAAAAGAATTCATTGAAAAATCTTTTGTCAAATCCTTCCAACGCGGCGGCTATGACGTCTATTGCAAAAGAAGAATAATCGATGCGCTTTTGTCGGAGTAGAAACGGAGAAAGTTTAAAAATTTGTGTATGGCAAGCTGGGTTGAAAGACACGTCATATGAAAGAGGAAAAAGCAAAAATTTGTACAGATTCTACTTTTTAAATACTCAATCATGATTAATTTGTATGAAAATTTGTCTAGGTGACATTTGTTGGTAAAGTCGCACAATAAACAAAATACTTATGAAAACATACTCAAAGCTAAAAGGGACTCCAAAATGTAAACACGTTGCTCGACTGAGCTTCTAGAGGACTGAATCAAACACACAGCACCACGGCCTGTTAAACTTTGGCCGGACACTACACAGAACCTGACTAGGTCCTTAGAAGGACATGAAACAACCAGAATAATTACCTCGACAACTGCAAATGCCATGGCGTGTGTCTGTAGGCTTCGATAACATTACGGTAAAACCAAAGAAAAAATCCGTGTAGCACTGACACGTAATTTAGCATAAGGCCGAAAATTGCGATTTTTTCGCTTCAATAGGCAACTACCCACCTGGTGTACGCAAAGTGCTTCTCGCCTTGGTATCATGACTAAACATCATATTAAAACTCCACCCTTACTCGTTTTATGGCTGTTTTTTTATTGGTAAAAAATACTTAAAATTTTGATGTTTTTAATATATATTACCCAACATCTTAATATATTTATGGTTAGAATAAATTGTCAAACTTTCAATACATTTAGATATTTCCATGCTGACACTTTCGTACACACGTTGAATACTGCATGCATACTCTAAATGGTGCATTGTAAGAACGAAATGCATTTTGGGTCATGTAATATTGACTTAAGTGAAATAAATAATAATAGTTATATATTTTGTTTTTAGTGTATTCCATCCAAAAACAATATATTACCTACATATACCTGAGCAACTCGACGTATGTCTCATTACCTTTCGTGGCTGCATTATATATTTTGTCAGGAAATCTCTCCCGAAATGTTTATATTTTTCAATACATAAATTTAATTATTCTCTACTTTCACATCCCCATAATATTTTGCGTCTTTGGGGGGTAACCAGATGGTAAATACCCATTTATTTTGCTAAAGGCTGATCAGACAATGTTGACAATACCTTGTTTGGTATCCAAAGATAAAATGAAGAAGTAAAAAACAGAAATAGATAGAAGCTTGAAGACGTTTAAAGTAAATTTTAAATATTTTTTCGTAAGTCAATACATTTTCTGTAAGACCAAAACTCTTGATAATATCTGTACACGCAAAAATAACTTGGAATAAACTGATAATCCGTATTGTACAGATAAAAGCAGGTATAGTATAAATTCAATTAAGAAACCTTTCAATTTGGGACAGTTATTTGATTGGTTACCCCCCAAAGTCGCAAGGCATTATGGGGGTGTGAAAGTAGAGAATATAAAATTGATAGCATCATGTCATAGCGTACAAACACTAATAGTGTGCAACACTTTGTTCTATTTAGTAGTAAATAGTGCTAACTAAACAATAGAAAACAATAGGATTAGCATAATTTTGCAGTATTTAGTGGTATTTATGTAACATTATGTTATGTTATTTATGTTAGTGTTTGTGCTCTATCAATGCATTCTCTGAATCTCTTCCTTTTGATAGTTAGAGATATTATTTATTAATCGATCTTAACCTTCGCTTTTATAAATAGGAGAGCAATTTTTTATGTTTCATTCTTTTCATACTCAAGCGGTGAGCGACAAAAACTATTTTCTTGAAGAAAGGCTGTCGTACAAGGCTAAAATCTTATTATTCAGAAAGTTTAGGCTTGTTTGGAAGTGAAAGTGATGAAAGTGACCGATGAAAGTTGAATCAAAGTGTTAACCCAAAACAAACATTTTATTCGAAAATGAGGTTTAGGCCTTCATTTGGTTATTTCCCATTTATTTTCTATAAAAAAGCCTGGCAAAGCAACATTCTAACACCAATGCAACAATACATTTTTGTACAATTTAAAATACCGAAAAAGGTTTTGAATGTTAACCCAAAACGTAAATTGGGATCAAAACTCATACAAAAGTCTAGTTTTTGGCGCTTTTTGTCATTATATTGCTCACTATTGAAAAAAATTCCTCTTAATTGGAATGAGTACCTATCGGAAGCTAGAGATCCTAATGAACATAAATCAGCAGGAGCATCACCATTGTTTTTTTTCATTTTTTCAAAACCAACTCAAAAAGGCCTGGTCCGAAAATGCCAGAAAACCTTATTCATATGTAAAAACTTTCAACATGGTGATTAAAAGAATTCAATGTTAGAAAATCCCAAAACTAGTATATAAATATTTCGGAAAGCGTTGTCAGTCCGAGATCTGAAATGGGCGAAAAATACAAACACTTTTAATAAGATAACAGATCAGTCCCAACTCATTCAAAAGACGCTGATCGGCTGTGAATATACTATGATTTACAGCTAGTTGCTCGGCCTTAGATTTCAGATTTCAGATCTCCGGCCAACGTTTTTTGTAATAGGTGTATACATTTAACTGTCTGTTCAAATCCTTGATGTCATGCGATTTTTGAAAATTCATTCTATTTCATCGTATGTTGTTTTCCTATTTTCAAAGAAAGTCTCTATTGTTTCCAGTGATTCTCCTTTTGTTTCTGGGAGAAATATCAACACAAAAATGAATGACAGGAAACAACAACCAGCATAAAACCAATAAACTCCAGGAACAGTGAAGGCATCCTTCATGTGCACAAACAACCATGTTAAAAGAAATGCACTACTAAATGCTGCCATAGTTGCAATGCTACCTGCAATACCACGTGCACGGAGAGGAAAGATCTCTGACATGATTATCCAAGGCACTGGTCCCCAAGAAAGACTAAAAGTTATGTAGAAGATTAACAGACATGTTATTGCCAGCCATGATACTTGATGGGCAGGAACAGAGTGACTGAATCCAGAGTAATGAATTGTGGAATTTGTGGACAAAATTTCATTTGTTGATATTTGGAAGAAAATCCCAAGACCAATATGACAAGCACACATTCCTAAGGCCATTGATAATAACAAAGTTCTTCTTCCAATTCTGTCCATTATTCCACAGGCTACGATATTTGCAACAAACTGTGTGACTGCCACACTTATGGAAACCATCTTGCTATCTTTAAATCCAGCAGTAGCAAAGATCTCAGCACAGTTCATAACTACAACTATTGCACCACAGGTTTGTTGGAATACCATTAAGCACACACCAATAAATAATGGCTTTGTAATGGATGGTCTGCAGAATTCACTGCATGATATTTCATTATGCATATCTAGATATTAAAAAAAACAAAAGAAAAGTTTGATCAAAAGGATAGAAGGGTACTGTGTATAGTTCTCATATCAAATATAGTGTACAGTTAAGTAAATACTTAGGGAAATCAGTGCCAAGTGATTCATGATATTTAATCAAAGTATATATTAAAATTATTTTATTAGTTATTTGTCTTGGTGCAAAGTTTACTGATCTCAGACCATCTATCATTCCCTATAGAATAAGATTCCTTGTTTCAGTTGTATCCATATTCATGCACATTTTTTAAGCAAAGAAATGATACTTTTGGGAATGACAAGCAGTCATGGTAATGGACATATAGAATGTTGTATTAGTATGTCTGAGCATTTCTTTCCACAATGAAAAACGCAATGAACTCATTCTGAAATGACTGATCATACCGGTAAGAAACTTAATTGGCACTTGGAATAAACTTGTACCAGAATTAAACTCATTCCAGCATCATGTCAACAGCTTTACTAACCTATAGTTCTTTCTATTTCAAAGCACTCCTCTTCAATGTCAGCTTCAGGTCCTCGTAGCCACAGCAGAGTTTTTAAAGCAGCTGCTCTTTTGTTATGAGCCAGGTACCACCTCGGAGTTTCAACCATGAAAATCATCAATAGCACTAGTATGGCAGGCATTATAGCTCCACCAAGGGCTATATGACGCCAACCCATAAATACTCCAACTACATAGGACAGGAGGATTCCTATTGTGACTGCTAGTTGGTGGATTGTACCTAATGTCCCTCTTAAATGAGATGAGGATATTTCTGCAACATATACCTGGAAAAGATATAGAGACAACAAATAAAGCAATCATTGAGTTGTATTATTTATCCATTTCATGACCTAGATAAGCCCAAAGGTTGTTTAAGGGTATGAAAACATTGTCATTGTGTGTTACAGTAACACATACAGTGTAATTGCGTCTGACAATATGATTTATGCTGCTAAATGATTATGAAATGTGTCACCATGGTATAGAAGTGTGTGCCTACATGAAATTAAGCTCTGATTAAAAAAATTCAAGTAAAAGTTTAATTTGAATCACAATTTTTTGAACCCCAACATTAATCTAAGAAAAAAGAAACAATAAAAAACTTCCCAGAAAAATTAAAATCGGCACTGGTAATTAATATTTTGACTTTATTTTTAACAGGAATTCTAAATTACACATCTTTTTACGAATATATTAAGTGAAAAGAATCAAAAAATGTTGATGAATATTGGACTGCACCATAGTTAAAGGAGCGAATGGTTGGGAAACCTAATGTTCTATGTTTTTCGTTCGACTTTATTCATCGTTATATGACGTTGACCCTGCACAGAGAAGGAAACCTTGCTCCGTTTGTTGATAGTATTTGGGAATATAGACGTTTTTAACCCTAAAAAGCATTCTAAAATACTGATTACTTGTTAGTTACTTTATGGACTTCCTAAATATGTCGTGGAGAGGCTGCAACGCATTCAGAACTCTGCTGCTCGTGTTGTCACCTTCACCAGGAAATTTGACCACATCACTCCTGTGTTGGTTGACCTGCACTGGTTGCCAGTATACTACAGAGTAATTTTCAAGATGCTGTTGCTGACCTACAAGGCCTTACATGGCCTTGCCCCAACATATCTGTCTGATCTTCTGTGCTATCGTTCTTCTTCTTATGCTCTCCGATCTATCTCCAACAAACTTCTGGTTGAACCTAAAGCTAGGCGTACTACGTATGGTTTCAGGTCATTTTCCTTTGCTGCTCCCAGATTATGGAATAGGCTCCCTTTTGAGATTCGCTCTTGTACTACTGTTGCTTCCTTTAAAAGTAAGCTTAAAACTTATTTATTTACTTTATTCCTTAATAATAGGAAATATATTTAGATCTCTTTTGTTTGATTCATTTCCTGTTTTTATGCATATTGCCTTTAGGCTTTTAAGATAAGTTTTTCCTTTTATAATTAGATTTACTTATTAATATTTTAAATACGTAGCATTGTAAATATTGTAAATACATATATATAATTTATGCATATATTCCTGTTGTAAAGCGCCTTGGACTTGCTCATGGATATGAGCGCTATATAAATAAACTTTATTATTATTATTATTATTATATGATTAATATAAATTGTTTATTGAAAGGAAATTGCCTTTTTTCATGCTTTCTTATTCAGGGTTCCCAGCCATTTTAAAAATAAAAATTCCCTGACTTTTCTGTGACTTTTCCCTGACTAAATAACAGTTTTCACTGACCTTGTTGGGCCACAGGTAGCCCAAGCTTGGTTTCTGTGGTGTCCTTTTGGTGATTTTACCCGATCATTGAGAAATAGCCCTTCTTTCGCTCTGCGTGGTTATTTTTTGAATTTAGCCCGTTTTAAGATTTTTTTCCTCCATGCAGTTCAAAAGAAGTGCTATTTCTCAATGATCGGGTAAAATTTCGAGGCTTTATTTCACGTTTTAATGATTTTATTGAAATTTTTGATGAATCTCCATACATTTCCTTATAGCAGGACACCACAGAAACCAAGCTTGGGCTACCTGTGGTTGGGCCGCATGGACAAGCATGTGCCACCTACCTAACTTTTACCTAGGCCCCGCTCTTATCATATTACACAGGATACCCAACGTAATTAAATTGTCCGGCATAATGTGATATGATTTCGTTATTTGAAAAGATTTCAAATATCAGTCTATTCGAAAATTGCAAACAGTATGAGTATCACACGGATACTCATGGTTAACTTTAAACAAAATTCCCTGACTTTAGGTGAAAATTGCAATTTCCCTGAATAAATAAAAAATTCCCTGACTTTTCCCAGACTTTTCCCTGACTGTGTTTTTCCCTGACCTTTCCCTGACCCCTGGGAACCCTGTTATTTATCATCCAGTAACTTAACTGTATCTGTCCGGAAATATTTATTTGCATGGTTTATGGTCATAGAATGAAAGTTTTCACTTTCAAAATGTTCGTACATGAAAATAATAAGGAAATGAATATTTTCAGCCATACTTGCTTTGTTGCATTAATTGTGCAGGGTCAGTATCACATGATGGTACGGTTCAACATCAAACCCAAAACAATAGCTTTGTTCTATGGAGTTTCCAAACCATTCTGCTCCATTAACTATGTCTGCACTAAATCTGATTATAATAAACATTCTCCATAGAGAAAGTATAAGCAGAGCAATTTTCCAATACTGCCTTCACTGAGTTGATTCCATTAAAATCAAAAGTTTTGAAACTCTTAAAGTTCAAAAAATCAAGAATGTATTACAGAATAAAACCTCAACAAAATAACAAAGTACTAAATGAAGTAGTATATCTCAGAAACGGGTCTACATGATTGTATTAATCATATAAATCATATATTAAAATCAATATTGAATCATAAATAAATCAAATAAATGATAATAATAAATCATTAATAACATGCAATTAGTATATTACCAGCATATTATACTTACAGGGAAAGCAACACCTATCAAGCCACATCCAACTCCAGTAAAAAGCCTTCCTGTGTAAAGCATGGCTTGATTTTTGGCATATACAATCAGCAACCATCCTAGCTCATGTGGAATTGTGCTAAGCATTATGGTTGTTTTTCTCCCAAAGTAGTCTACAACAAATCCACCAAATAGGCAACCTAGCATGGCACCAAGGGTGACCAGTGACTGTACAGCAAATAAAATATTTCAAAATATCACTATGATAAATGAGCAAACATTGCTAAATTAGCTTTATTGCACAATACACTGTACAAGTATTTTAAAAACACTAAAAAGTGTACAACCATAATTTTTAATTGATGTTGATACTGACAAAAAGTATTAATTATAGTAACTAATATTCACTATCACTCAACAAGAACATTCATTACACAAAGACAAACACACAAGAGACCTTTAATTTGTGTATTCTTTACTCTTTCATTGGCATATAGACAGGGACCAACAATCAAATTGTAAAATGAATTAAGGTGGCTGACTACTTTGGTAAATAAGAAACAGAAAAAAAAGGAAACTTTTTTTGAAAAATGCAAAGAAAAATGTTTGTTTTTGAGATAATCAAAATAGAATGACAATATGCGTTTGTACAATTTTTTAAGAAAATAGCAAAAATCAAGCTCTGTACAGACAAGACTCTCCTGGATCGTGCACTGTGTTGCCCAATGTGCTAGTAAGCTGGAGCTTATTTAACACCTTATCTTTGTTATTTACCGCTTTTTGGGAGGAGGGGCTACTTTGGAACATTTTAGGTGTCTTTTTCTTTCAGAACTTCTGAACACTAATACTTTTTCTGGCATTGTATTTCTTCACAAGTGTATGCCTTTTACATGTGAATGTGTGTTTTTTTCATAAAAATGTACAACTTTTGTATATCTTTTAACCAGAGTGGAATGACACTCGATTAGTAAAACTGTATACATATGCAGTTTTGTAAAAGGAGAAAACAGTGTTTTTATTTCATTAATAGGGTCCATCTAAAATTACACTGACAACAACTACTGAACTTGACCCAAAACTCGTGGCATCTGCAAAAATAATGATAAGTCTTTCATTTATGTCCAATGTTTATCAGCTTCATTACTGTGTAGTATTTCACAACAAATTCATGCCTTTTTAAATAAAAAGACTGAAAAATTTTGATCGAAATTAAAATTGTTTTAATAATAAAAACTTTTGTAGATGATGGAAAAACGTTTTTTTGTTCAGGTTCTTCAGTATGCAACTTATGGTAAAAATTTAGCACAAAACAAACAGAACGATTTTTTACATGGTTCACAGGTAGCCCAAGCTTGGTTTCTGTGGTGTCCTGCTATAAGGAAATGTATGGAGATTCATCAAAAATTTCAATAAAATCATTGAAACGTGAAATAAAGCCTCGAAATTTTACCCGATCATTGAGAAATAGCACTTCTTTTGAACTGCGGGGTTATTTTTTGAATTTAGCCTGTTTTAAGATTTTTTCCCCCACCAGTAAGATATAAGAGAAGGTTGGAAACTCGAGTCCCAAAAGCGAACCATCACTGGTCTTTGAAACCTCGTACGTCTTCTAATTTTCTTTCCACCTCCAAATTTTAGTCATGACCCTTCTCTCACATCCCTATAGAACCGAGAAAGTCGCATTAGAGATTAATCTTTGCTTCTTTAAGCCATGAAATTTGCCTGTATTCACATACTACCTCGCTTGTTCTGACCCGTACTTGGAGCTCACTGTACACCAGTTCAACGGATTTCTTTCGGCAATCGACCCGAGGTCATGCCGGAAGTCTTCGTATCATAAATGCGAACTCGATTTGGATATCGTCTTTCTTCGAAATTATGGTGAGTGTATTTTTTAACGGCCTAAGATACAAAAGTATTTAGCTTATAATTTATAACTTTATAATCTTTCTTCGAAATTATGGTGAGTGTATTTTTTAACGGCCTAAGATACAAAAGTATTTCTTCTGGCGTGACCTTTGGACGGTTGCCGAAAGAAATCTGTTGACCTGGTGTACAATGAGCTCCAAGTATGTACGGGTCAGAACAAGCGAGATAGTATGTGAATACAGGCAAATTTCATGGCTTAAAGACGCAAAGATTAATCTCTAATGCGACTTTCTCGGTTCTATAGGGATGTGAGAGAAGGGTCATGACTAAAATTTGGCGCTGGAAAGAAAATTCAAAGATGTACGAGGTTTCAAAGACCCGTGATGGTTCACTTTTGGGACTCGAGTTTCCAACCTTCTCTTATTTCTTACTGGTGGGGGAAAAAATCTTAAAACAGGCTAAATTTAAAAAATAACCACGCAGAGCGAAAGAAGTGCTATTTCTCAATGATCGGGTAAAATTTTGAGGCTTGACATTTTTGATGAATCTCCATACATTTCCTTATAACAGGACACCACAGAAACCAATTGGGCTACCTGTGCATGCTTCTAATAAACAGAATCGTAAATTAAACTTTGAAAAATAATGGGATATTACATGTACCTGTTATTCCTGAAAACAACAAAAAAAGTATAGAGTTCCATACAAAATTTGAGGGTTTTGCCCTCTTGAAGTTCAAAACGTGTATGGTTCTTCAAGAAAATTGTGAAGATTATTCAGTGGTTTTTGAGTGCATGCACATTGTGGAATCAAATCGAACGTTCCAAAGTAGTCAGTCACTTTAATAATAAAAAAAAATGACAAGCCTATGTGGAGCCAATCAGAAATCGAACCTAGATAGAACAAGAAAGGTAATTTGACTCTGTTACTGTTTGTGTTAACAACTAGTAAATAGCCATTGTCATTTTCTTATTGGCATAAAAAGGTATGTTGAAAGGCTATTGATTTTTTGCAGATTTCTGATTGGTTCTACTACCCAAAGTTGGGATGTACATGCAGCGTATTGTATGTTTTCATTCTACATTTTGATTAGTTCTCGCTGTCTTGGTGGTCCCAGTTACAGTAGTTGAACTGTTAACCTTATTGGAAAAACAGTTTTTGAAATATTCTGAATTTGCAGTTAGGATCCATGAAATTTACAATTTTTAAACAAACATTTCCATGTAAACAAAAACCTTTATCAGTGTAACTGATAATGTTTTAAAAATATTTTGCTTTGAAAAATATGAAAATCTAATCAAGGTGAAATAAAGAAGAAAATCAGCAATCTCAAACTTGGGGGGGGGGGGGGGGGTGGGGGGTAGGGGGAGCGGTGACTTTAAAATATTAAATGTAAAATAATAAAGAAAATAGAAATGTTAAAAAAGGCTTAATGAGCTGTACAATAGCTGCTGGGATTAAGGAGGAAAAGTATATATAAATATTGAAGTATTTAAGCTTAACTTTTAATGGGCCTTTTCGTTTTGGTTGAAAGCATTGACCATTTTATAAATTCTCTAACTTAACTAGAATAAACTTACCGCAAACAAAGATCCCTGGCTTTCAGTGAGACGTACTTTATCGTTTGATTCCGTGGTAAGATCTGGTAGTGCAGGGGATGAGTAGCCCAAGCAGTAACCAAAGCACAAAGAGCCCACAGCAGCACATAAAGACGCCAACACGACATGGAATTCATGATTATTATTGTTTGACGATGAATTAGACACCTCCTCGGCGTTAACATTTAGAAACTTGGAACTACTTTGTAGAATAGGAATTTTTTCCCCGCCAGGAGTACATTTCACAAAGCATGATTGCTCCAGTTTGGCCATTCACGGATTCATTCAACAGTCTCCGTGAAAATAAAAATGATATTTTGCTATCAACGAACGTCAATTTGGAATTTTAAAGCCCTGTTCACTTTCTCTTTCTCCAAATTCAATCCAAAATATACGGTTTTTCGATGAATTACAAACCAATCCAGTCACTGCAAAGAAGCTTACTCACTTTTACACTTTGATCAGCTATCGTGAAGCTTTGCATTCAAACATAACAAAGTAAATGTCAAAGAGCACGAAAATCATTCAGGTACGTAAACATGGCGTCAAGTGATTCGACTCTCGTGACAAACATATGACGTCATACCTCATGACGTGATCATCCATTACATTAAAATAAAAATAAATTCAATAAGGACATGATTTAAGGACAAGACATTTTAATCTAACAGTTATGCGGTCAAAATGTCCTTCTCCTATACCTTTAACCTTTTAGAGTTGATAAATGTTTTTCAGTAAAAAATTATCAATGTTCCGTCGTTTTCTGCAAGGAACGCCTGTCATATTTATGTAAGATGCTCTCCACTTTAGTGCACGGAACCAACCCGTTGTACGCCCACAACAAACCCTCCTTTGATGACCTTGGGAAGAAGGTCAGTTTGTCGATCCCGGTACGGAAAAGAGGACACCGTAATTGAAAAATAATCATTACATAATAAAAACTGCCTGCCTGGGCCCAGTTAAATAGTGTTATATTCTTCCCCGGGCATTGTTATCCATGAGATGGTAATAAGGAATGGGGAGCAGCAGTAAGGGGGACTCGCGGTCACCATTCGGAATCGCCCGGGAATTACCCGTGTTTACGCACTAGCGTCCCCCGCGGGAATTACCCGTGTTCTGTTATATGTTGCGCGAAGATTTCCTTACTGCTGCTATGTTTGCGAAGGTTAAAATATTTGTGTCGCAAACGGAGGATAAAATATTCCTTAGATATAGATGGACACCATCAAAAGCATTAGTAACAAGACTGTGCGCCGACTGCGAACTCAGGTGCTGGACCGCTTAGACGCCGACTTTGCCTTCACGACATTTATGGAGGGAGATACAGACGAGACGATGGACGAGGAAAGAGCAGAAAGAATAATTGGCTTGATGCCCGAAGGTAATTACCGCCTGGAGTTGACGTTTATAAAGTATTTAGACGGCGAGTGGATAATAGAAAAGGGCAGGAATCCAATACGGGCGTCTGGCAAGAAGGACCTGTTCGTTTTAAACAAGGACTCGCGTCCTGGGGCGCTGGTGGGCATCGACATGTTGTTCTACGAAGTTGCTTACCCGGTCACCGTGGTTATTTACGGTGCGTATGAAATTAAGAACCCGGACGTTAAGAAGCTCAAACCAATGCGGCATCCGGGTAACTGCGTGGGTAAGTTAGTTAGAGAGTTCTTCGAGGATTCCTCTAGGGGAGGTAAGCTTACGTTGAAGAGAAGAGAAGCCATCAGGAAATGGGAGCATGCTACTCGTAGGGCAGGAGCCACCATTGAAAACATCAAGAAGTTAGAGGTTGCTTTAGAAAGGCGCATACACGTGAAAGACATCACCGACGGCTTCATCTACTCCGGGACGCACAAGTATGGGGGCCGGGGTGCGCCTATCGTAATTTACCAGCATAACGCACATGCGTGGAGGGAGTTAAGGTTCCCAAAGAAGAAGGAGACGCGCGTTTACAAGGAGTCGCCGCTTGCAGAACTAATGCACGAGAATTCTATTTGGTTAATGGATGCGGAGGGAAGTCAATTTATGACCCAAGACGGCACCTTGTATCGTCCTGAAGTGGAACAGCTGCGCATTCGAAGCACCTGCGAGACTTTAGGAGAAGACGTCTCTGACGAAGTGCTTAGCAGTCGCAGTTTGGACTTCTTAGCCGCAAAGAAAAGAAACGGGTGGAAATCCACACCGGAGGAGTTCAAAGATATAGCTAAAGCTTGTGTAGAACATGGTCACGGTGGTCTGTGGAACATGGAGTACGATGAAGACGAATACGTGTCGCTGGATATGAAACATTGTTACCCCGCAAGCTTCAAAGGCCTAGGAGATTGTAAGGAATATTACGACCGTTACGGACATCCAGATTCACAGTTCTTTCGTGTTGCGTTGGATGGTCACTACGACGCCCCAGCAACGGGGTTTGTACGGTTGACCACCTGGAAATTAGCAGCGGGCCTGCACCCCATAATCTATGCGTGGTACGGAAAGCACCTGCAGGAGAAAGAATGGATACCCATACCCCTATTGAAGTTCTTTGAAGAGCGCAAACTTTTAAAATACACAGCGCATGAAGCCATACTTTGTCACAGCGCCTTCACGCAATGGTTACCGGAGCATAACCCCACAGCGCGTGTGGTCATAGGTAAATTCACGCAGGGCGCTAAGGAGGGTGAAAAACATATGCAGCGACGCCTAATAACGGACGCCGGCGAGTTAAGCTTCCTCATAAAACGTGCGCATGACAAAGGAACGATGGTGTCTGTAGAGAAATGGGACTACCTTGTCGACGATAAACTACACGAACGGAATGCGCTGTGTTATTACCAGGACCATCGACCGCAGTATTACCATCTGCGTGCCAGCATGCTCGCATATGCGCACATTAACCTATTAGCGATGCTGTTAAGATTTGACAAAGAAGATATCCCCCGCGTAGCCACGGATTCCTTATACGTGAAACCGCACGTGTTGGAAAAGATGAAGGAATTCTACACTGCCGATGAACTTGCAGAAAGTGGCCAATGGCGCGTCAAAGATGAGGAGATAAGGTCTTGGAGGGCACGTGTAGAATATCACGGAGAACACACCCGCGGTTCCATTACGCCTACCAAAGAGCCTCTACCTTCAGTTGCGGACCCTATTTCCTACCAACGCTTCTCTTACCTCTATGGTACCGGCGGCAGCGGTAAAACTACGCGCGTGTTAGAACTCTTTCCTAAGATAAAGGTGCTAACGCCAACACATCGTTTGGAAAGAGAACTCTGCGAAATAGGTCACGACGCTCAAACGTACCACAGCTTCTTTCGTTGGAATGGCCAAAAGTGGGTACCAGAGGCCATCCATGACATACCTCCGGTGATACTTTGGGATGAGATTTGCACCGTGCCTTTGGAAATCCTGCAGGAGTTCGTAGAGTTCCTTCGCGGGAAATGTCTAGTAATATTCGCAGGAGATCCCTGCCAGCCTCCTCCAATAGCCGGAGAAATGCCCCACGAATGGCTAAAGGGGTTCGTAGACCATGCGGAGGAAATTAACACCGACTACCGCAGTAAGGATCAAATAAGAAACCTGAAAGCGGAATTGAGGGGCCTCAGTGACGCCGAGCAATGCAAAACACTGCGCAAACGCGTACGAGCGAAGAAATACGAGGACTTTCTATACGCCTGGCACCCTAAGGATCTGGTGCTAAGTAGTAAGCGCGCGGCACAGTCTCGCATACAAAAGGATTTGCTAAATATACACCGAGAGCGCTTCCCTACGCATCCCGTACCTATTTGCTACAAACCCCACGACACCGGCATGCAAAAAAGAGACGTCTGGGTACCTGGTACCGACATCCAACTGCAGAACGCAGTAACGCATGATAAAGCCTGGGTACCCATAGAAAAGGTGGAAAAAATAACCTCCCACCCAGACTGGCGCTTGGGCTATTGCATGACAGTCCACAGCGCGCAAGGGCTTACCATAAAAGAAACCTTATGGATCATAGACCAGCGGCTGTGTTGGAGCAACCTTATCTACACCGCCGTAAGCCGTGTGGAGTATGCCAAACAGTTAAAAAGAGCCTGGGGGCCGCAATTGCGTTACGACCGCACCCCAGAAGACGTAGCTAAGGAGAATATCGCCAAGAAACTCCTTCGCTACAAAAGACACGACGAAGAAAAGAGTACGGATCCCCGCTATGCGGGGGTCAAATTCGACCTATGCGTGGACGACGTCTATAAGAAAGGGGCAAGGTGTGCCAAGTGTAACATACCGCTACTATGGAGGTTTGATCCGAATGACGATCAGCAGTTCTCCGTGGATCGCATAAATAACAAACGCGGCCATTGCAGAGGCAACGTAAGGCTGACATGCCTAGAGTGCAATCGGGCGCGTGGTGCTGCGCTACTCTGAGTCTTTGGGAACTATGAGCAGCTCTTCCTTGACGAATCCGCGACTTGGGCCATTTAGGTAATACAACACGGGTTGCCCTTCCTTGGTGACGGACTTTGAAATCTCATACGTTTCCAAAGACCAGTTAGGATCCGTGGCTCTCTTGCTGCCTACCTTCGAGTTCCCCCGGCTGATAGAGGTATCTGACCACTATGTTGCGGGGGAGCTTTTTTTCCTTCAGTCCGACCGCCCTTGAACTTCTGACGTAGGACTTGTGTTCCACGTGTTTCTTTTTTATGGCATCCCTGGGTTTTATTCCCGTAGCCCTGGCCGCCTCGTTGTTCAAGGCCGCGACGACCTGGGGGAGCCTCTGGGTCCATTCCCTGTTGCGTTTGGAGGGATCTTCCAGCTCTTTCCAATACTGGTATCCAAAGAGACGCTCGGCCAGGGTCTTATTGAATCTTTCAACGATGCTCTGACCCCTGTGGTACTCAGCTTCGGCTCTCCTAATCTTAGTGCTGTGGTCTTTCAGGGTCTTGGTAACCACGCCCATGAACTCTGTCCCCGCATCCACTTGCAGCAGCTTAGGCCATTTCAAAACGCGCTTATAAATCCTACCTAGGGCTTCTGCGACTTCCCCAGAATCCTTGCTGGTTATGGGTTCGGCGTCCTTGTATCTGCTTGCGATATCGACTACGGTCAAAGCGTACCTATAGGTCTTTCTTCTCACCTTGTCGTGCGGTAAGAAAAGCAAATCCGCCTGATGAACTTCATTGGGGGTATTTACGGTGAAGCTGGGCCTGGGAATGTACTTGGGCACGGGAAGATAAACCTGCCAGAGGGTTTGTTTTCTTAACCAATTCTTAGCCGTTTCTTCTGATACCCTGGCCGCGGTCGCAAGTTTCTTGATGGCCGACGCTCCTTTCCAATAGCCTTCAGGCCCATAGTAAATCCTTTTGAGTTTGTCCTCTACGCGGCCCATTATATGAATAGAATCGCGCTTCGCTTGATTCAAGCGAAGGATAAAACAAGATTGATCTTGCGTCCGTTGAAATCCACCGTCTTTCCGTCCACTTTGATGGTGATGTTTATGCTTTCTACCAAATTGGACAAATCATAGCTCAAAGAAATGGGAGTGTATTCTTCTGAGTCAAATGGATTACCTTTGGGTAGAAACTTGGACATAAGAGAAGACTTTTCTCCATTGTTGTAACTATGAACCAAGTCGCAATAGACTTCATAAGAGGATGCGACTTTCCATTTCACAGGTATGGCTGTGTCGGTAATTGTCTTGCCCGAGGCACATAATAAAGATCCCAATGGGTCAAGCTTTCCAAAAGTTACTGAATAGTTTGGCATATTATGCTTTGAGGGTCATTTCGTGCGGCAATCCTGTGGTGAGCGTATAACCGTGTTTTGCTAATTCCTTAGCAAGGGTGATTGGTGTGTAATGTCCATCGGGCAGCAATACGCCTTGATAATTGCCGCCGCCTTTATGCTCAGTGATCAAGGCATTGACTAAATTATACCAAGAATTGTACAAAGAGCAACTACCCAGCCTAACCTTATGGGCTTTAATGGGGGGATTCAAATAAGTGGTAAAGTTATTTTTATCGCTTTCCAAAAAGACGATCATATATTACAGGGGACAAGTCCCCTTCTAGTGATCTGAGCGCAGCTCAGAGCAGATACGCCAAAGCTACGCCTCCTGCCAGCCCTGCGACTCCTACGAAGACCAGCTCGCTATCTTTTTGTTTCTTAGAAGGCTGGTAGTAATTCTTAAACTGAGGCTTTCTTAACCCCGTTGATGCCGCGGGGTGTGCTTGCGCATAAAGTTTGAAGGCGTAGTCTGTGTTTTCAAAGTTCTTATCCGCCTGCATTTTGTCTTGGTAGTTCTTGTCCAACCAATCCCTGTAAGCTTGTCTTTTTTCATTCCAAGCTGCCACGTCCCTTTGATATTTCTCCAGCGCTAAGTCGTGTCTCTTCCTTTCGGCGGCCAAATCTCCGCTGCGATCACCTCTAACTAACCTATCCAAATATTGACCGCCATAATTAGCTCCAGTGAATGCTAAGGCTGCAATAACTCCACCTGCGACCACGCTAGCCATTATATATTAGAAAATCACACCGTTGGCAGGTACTTTTCCTTCCGTAGGTAATCCTTTACCATGATAGCCCCGCCTACGGCAGCGGTCATCTTAGCAAAATTAGCGAAGCTCTTGCTTGGGTCTTCAGTAAAGTCTTCTTTGAGCACTTTCTTACCTACCCAACCAATACCCGCAACGATGGAAGTAATGATAGCTGCTTCTTCAACAGTTTTCAACAACGCGGTCGACATTATATTACAAAGCGAGAAGGAATTCTAGGTCGCCACGGGTGATAATTCTACTCCATTTCAGGGATCTTACTTCTCTTAGGGGGCTCCGTAGGCGTGTAATGCTCTGGCTCCAACTTTACTTTTGGCTTTGCTGCCCGCCATTGTAAGTAAAGGCTACCTGCTGCTATGATGACTCCTAACGCGCCGATGACGTACCCAGGATTAATAAAGGATTCCTCTTCTTTTTCCTCCACCTTTTCTTCTTTCTTTGCTTTGTTCTTCCTGTTCATCTCCGCGAGCTTCTTACCGGCAGCGACTCTGCCTGGAGATTTAACCTTGGTAATCTTTTGCTCCTCTTGGGGCTGCTCTACCTTCGACTCTGGTTCACTCATTTATATCTAAGGACTTGAAGGACTTGATAAGTACTTGACTAAGTACTTAAGGACGACTTGGAAATAACCTGGGCGCAACCTGACCAAGTACTTAAGGACGACTTGACTAAGTACTTGAGGATGACTTAAGTAAGTACTTAAGAAGTACTTGAGGCGACTTGATCAGGTACCTCAGCAAGTGCTGCCTGGAAGACCTTTTCGACTTCTCTGTCCTTCTTGAAGTCCTTCCAAGAGGCACCAAAGGTGCCCGCAAGTTCCTTCAAGTCGACGTGCTGAGCTACGTGAAGTGCCGCAGAGGCGACTGCCATTAACTTACCGCACTTCAAAGACAACCACCCGCAGGTTATCTTAAGTTCTTGGGCGATGACATAGTCCTCGCTTATATCCTTCCGCAGTTGCTCCACGTCGTCTATGGGCAGCGCAAGTCCGAGAAGCTTGGTGGCCAGCTTAATGGCTGAGTCTGCTACGGCGTCCGTGGTCTTACTTGCAAGGGCAGCCTCGTACCTCTTATGGAATTTCTTGACTTCCTCTTCCGACAACTTATTAACCTGCTCATGGGTAAGTTCCTTGCCTATCATTTCTTTGCACTTCCCAGATGACACAAGGATGTTGAGTTGTTCCTTAAGGTTACTTTCGTCTAACTGCGCGGGGACTTCATCTAAGAGCTGCTCAATGTCCATATACATTAGGAATCAAAGACTTTAAAGATCGCAGATCTTTATGGAATACGGAAACCTCAAAGAGAAGATCATTTTGGAATGTTGGTGCGTCTTTAAATGCCGCATGTATTCGTGTAACTGTTCCTTGCTTATCTCACCGCCGTAGTCAGAGAGAATGGTTTCCAGATCACTACGGCTCGGAGTATAAAATACGACCAGTGAGCCTATGTTTTCCCTAAAAGGCTTAGAGACGCTGGTAAGCTGCTGCGAGAGCAACCAAACGCTAATATTGTCGTGTCTGCCGCTAAAGGCAAGCTTCACCAACTCCGAAGTGCGTCTTTTTACGTCGTCCCCGCAGGCGATGTCATCCAATATAAGGAGTGTCTGTGTATTCTTGGGGAATTGTTTGTGCCAAAACTTCAAATGGCTGGATAACTCATTAGGGTCCAAAATATCCACAAAGAAGTCGTCATCTTTCACTCCTATGCCTTCCCAGGTGCGGTTATTCACGTAGGTGGGGCATAATAACACTATGTAGTCGAAGCGGTATCTAAAGGGTCCTAATAGCTGCTCCACTACAAATTGGGTCTTTCCGCAGCCGGTGGGTCCTACTATCAGAGCATTGCAGGGAATATGGTTCGGATCCATTATATATACGATGGACCCAGTGGACGCAGTAAGAAGGATTGCCGGCGACGCAAAAGATAAAAGAGACACCATAGAAATGCAAAGGGAAGAGATCGATCGGTTAAAAGAGCGCGTGCAGGAATTGTACGATGAAATGTGCGGTCTGAAGCGCGCAGAACGGTTTGGTGCGCTTTTGACGATGGCCGGTTGGGCAAAAGAAAGCGTGCAGGACTTTATTAAGTATCCCTTATAAGGGTTAATAAATTCTTATTATATAATGAAGTGTAAGGATTGCGACAGGGAGTTCAGTAGCAAACAGGCTTTGCAATATCACCAAAAAAAGAAGGTATGTTTTAAAGAGGTGGATAACGTCACCACCTGTGGCACTTGCAGCCGGCAGTTTAGCAGCAAACAGGCGCTGCGATATCACGTGGAAGGAAGGGTGTGTTTGAAGTCTAAGGAAAGACGCTGTGCTGATTGCAATCGGCTATTTAGCACGCCCAAAATGTTGCAATACCACCAAGAAAATAGGGTGTGTTTAAAGGATGTGTGTGCGCGCTGTGGGGAGCCCTTAACCGACGCATGGCATCAACATAGATGTCGTGGTAATTATGATTTGGACGTCGTATGCGAGGAGCATGGTGATATCGCTGCGAGATGTTGCCCAGCGGAAACCATAAGGAAGTTAACTCTTCGTAAGAAAGAAATAGACCAACGCTTTACGGAGTTCGACCGCGCCGAAGGTACGCGCTGGGAGAACGCAGAGTATTGGAGTGCGCCCTGTGACGCGTGTGGCGGCTTAAGGAAAGGAGATGATCATATCTGGCAGTGCCTGTGCCCGCAGCATTGTCCCCGCGGTTTTAAGGAGTACTTGGATCGTTTTGATGATTGGCATGCTCAAAACATGGAGGTAAGGAAAGCCCGTAAGTAAAGTAGGGTTTGCGCAAAGAGTCTCAAAACACACTCTTATATTTATTAATATTCTTTGATTGTTTATTAAGAATAAAAGAAGAAACATTAATAAATATAAGGACCCTTTTTGGAGAAGGTATGCAGAACTCAATAAGAAAAGAAGAAACATTAATAAATATAAGGACCCTTTTTAAAGGTATATGCTAGCCTACGCAGCCGCCTTTCTGGGAGGCATTCTAATTACCCTTTCCATATATGGACTGTATTACTTGCGAACTACCTGCCGACTGCATTACGCCCCCAAAACCGCGTAAAAAATACACCTGCCTTCATTGCAACAGGGTAATCTCCGAAGGATCCTTTGTGGGGCATTGGTGCTCCGCGGATCCTAAAGCGCAGCGGGCGCTTAACTACAAAGAGGAGATGGAGTGACTCTTCTTTCAATGTCAAACTTCCATCGGCCATTTACCTTACCATAGCTGCGTAAGTGGGTGAATTCCTCGCCCTGAATTACGTACCGCACGCAATCCGGCGCCCAAAGGGAATATTCCTTGCCTTCTAAGTCTTTGAGGACTAACCGTAAACGGTCGATGTCTTCGAAGACGACGTAATGTTTTATTTCGTATGCTTTACCGTGGACAAGATCACGCCAGTGAGTCAAGCTGAGCTTCATTATACCTATGGAATATCTTTAGGTGCGTTTTCAAAGTGGCGTAGGACTTAAACCGCTTTACGCAGCCCTTACAGGGAATACGAATGCCATCCGCGTAATCCATCAGGGCACGGCAGATAATGTCGTAATCGTTGCTAACCATCGTTAGGTAACCATTTACGTCAAGCTGTGAGATTTTCTTAGATTGCTTCGCGGATAAGACGCCGTTTCCTTTTGGGGTTTTCAACTCAATACACAACCCGCGGTATTTCTTATGCGCATTTAGGATTAAAAGGTCGGGTTGACCGGCTTGGTAGCCTTTTCGCCAGCAGGTTATTCGCTTGCTGTCTGAATCTTGAAGTTCGCCAAGACCCGGCGCTATGATGAAATCGGGGTAAAACCTACGTGTGTAGTCGACGACCTTCGCGTGTAGGTCGGCTTCATTTTCGATCTTGAATACTAACTTGTTTGGGCCGCCAAACCGCCTTTCTATTGCATATTTACCCGTTTTCCTTAGCGCGGGTAGGACTTCCTCAAAGACCCAATCACGAAACTCCACAGCTTTGGGTAGTTTGGAGCTAAATATCAGTTCGTACAAACCAGGTTCGGATATAAACACGGCATTTGGTTGCGTAGTAAAGGAGCGGTGATTCGCAGCCCCTTGTAGATCAACCCATTTTTTCTGGTATTTCTCAGATACGTGTGCTCTAATTGCATCTCTAGGGCGCTCATAGCCCAACGCCAAAGCCACCTCCTTTGCTTTGAAGTACAAAGTTTCGCCTTGCACTATGCATTGCAGTTTGGTGTCGTTGTTTTCAAATACGCGAAGCATTGTATATTTAAGAAATATTTTAACATTAATATGCAACGCTCTTTAGCTGATTCATTTCTACGCTCAGTTGCGCGTCAGACACGACGAAGACGTAGCAGTTTATCCTATCACCGTCGCCCGCACTGGCGTTCTTGGTGCGTTTGATCTCCAATGTTATGCCATCCTGCGTATTTACTAGACGTAAACCCTGGCCATGTAGGTCTTCGTCGTTAATGGTGCGCATGTCAATCCACAGCGCATATTTATCATTAAAGAATTCCTCGGGGCTAATTTGGTCGCCAAACTTGCGCATTGCCTCCCTGTACACGTCTGCGGGCTTTATCCCCTGGGAGTAGACCTTGTTTGGGACTCCGTTGATATTCACGCCGACGTTAGTAATGTTGGGGTTATGAAAGGCTTCGGAGTCGCGCTTACCAGCCTCGTAGGGTTTGGCAAACACCAGCATTAGCCCCGTGAGACTTCTTCGGGGGAGGTTAATGCTTTGGTTGATAACCTCATCCGTCTTATCCAAGAAGCTAAACGTCTTATACATTACTACGTGGTCGTAAAGGAATGCCTTGCCAGAGCTGTACTCCATGCCAGCGCTACGGGCCAGCTCTTCGCTGTACACCGTTTCGTACTGTAGCTCTAAGTTGGTAATAGAGTATGGGGTTGTTGTGGTAAGTGCAGTGCTTAGCCCACCAATGATGTTATTAGCATCTGCTAAAGTTACTTCAAACTGTAGCTCGGATAACTGTCTTGGGTAATACACACCGTGATTCGTGATTACTTCAAAGTCCAGTGGTATGACATACTTGCTACCATAGGCGGTCTTTATTCGCTTTGCGTCTGCCACTGCGGTTTCTCCGCTGCCGTCAGTAGGTTGCGTTTTCGTAGGTGTGCGGACCTTACGTAGAATGACACTACCAATTCCTTGTTCTATCCTTTGCGCGCGGTCAAATGCCGTTAACCATAGATCCTTATAGGTGGTATACAGATCGTACCTATTTAAGTCCAGCAAGGATTCCCCGGCGAACTTTACGCGCATCTTAGAAACGATGTTGCGACCCACGTTGTTAACGATAATCCTTTCATCTGTGGGGCTTGACTGCACCGCTAGGTCAAACCTCAAAGCCAAGGTGCCAGGAACTAAGACTAGGTTATCCGTTAGGCGGGGCACGCCTACGTACAGGGTTTCCCCTGGCTTAGCGCTGCTGTGGGTAAAGGTGACCCGGTGAAAGGTGCGTTCTGCTTTCAGTCCGCCAACCTGCTTAGGTAATACGTTGGGATTTAACTTTGAGCTTATCATATATAATGGAAGTAGAAGGAACAGACCCCGACTTCGATCCCACCACTGAGGAAGGTCAGGCTGACATTAACGACGGTGATGAAGAACCGCTGCTTCCCACCCAACAAGTCGACGATTCCCTAAGGGATAGGATTGCAAAGGCCCTAAGACATCCCAAAGCACGCGAGTACACGTTTCCGCGTGAGCACATAGAGCTTCAAAACATGGGCGAGCCGGAAGCAGCCGCGCGGGAAACCGTAGAGTGGGCAAAGCAGGAGCTAGAGCTGCGCTACGACAACTTTGATGCTGACGACGTAAAGCTCACGGAAAAGGGAAACAAAGTCCTCATAAGCGTCCAAGACTTAAGATTTCCCGACAAAGACCGCTGGACAAAACCGCAAAACCTCTTTGATGAGGAGGGCAACGTTAGGGGTGACGTCTTGAGATTAAGAGGCTTTCAGCGTGCTACTAGAAGCCTGTTAGAAAGGCTGCACAACTTAACCGAAAGGACCAACGCGGAAAAACGTGCCGCGGATCTGCAAAGGGAGTTAAGAGAAAAAGATGTAGAATATGCAAAGCAAGGTCAGCTACTTGCCGATGCTGAAAAGAAGTCCGCCCATCAAGATGAAAGAATAAAAGAAATAGGAAATCAGGTGGATCAGGCCCTGCGCGAATTAGACAAAGCACGGGAGGACTTAGGAGAAGCCCAAAGCTCTGGCGCCTCAGTGGAAGCACTGCGGGAAACGTTGGAAGAAAGGGAGGAGGAATACATGAAGCAAAACCAGCGGCTTGCCGACGCGCATAGGAGGGAAGTCGAATTTAAAAATCAAGAAATAAGGGAGCTGGTAGACCAAAGAACCCAAATTCGACGCGAAAGAAATCAAACTCAAAGGGCTCTTAACCTCGCCCTGCAAGAGTTGGATCTAATTAAAGACGATACCGATAACCTACAAACCACCATAGCCGGCTCTTTAGTGGAACGGCGACGGTTAATGGCTGAAATTAACACCAAGGAGGAACAAATCCGGCAAAGAGATCAGGCCATTGAGGACCTGGAGGGGCAAATAGAGCGGCAGCAAGAAGTAATCGAGGACCAAACTCGTACCGAGGAAGAAAGGGAGGCAGCCCAAAAGGAAGTAGAAACACTTGAAATACGCCTTGCGGAATTACGAGCTCAAAAGGAAAAGCTGGAAAAGGAGCTGGGGCTTACCACCAAGGAAAAGGTAAAAAGAGCTCTGGTGAAGTATGGTATTCCGCTGGCATTTGCGGTTGCTATTAGCACCGCAGTAGGAGTTATCCTATCCGCGCTTAAGGCTACGGGCGCGGGCGTAAGCAAGTTAGGTAAGGGACTAACGGACTTGGGAAAAAAGATGGCAGCCGGTCTTCCTGGGCTGCTGGGTTCGGTTGTTTCCTTGGCACTTAGGGCCGGCGGAGAACTGCTAAAGTTTGTGGGGAATAACATTTGGATCTTGGTCGTCGCTATTGGAGTGGTCCTTTTGAAGAAGATGCGGGGTTGATCTTATCCTTGTGTATTACTGGCGGCTTATAATCGTCGTCGGGTGCACGGGTTGTTCTCGACTGGGGATAAGTAAAGATAGTATTCGCACCGCCTTGATAATGCGGAACTAGCGGTATGGCAGTCATAGTAGAAATGGTCTTATGATTAAAAGTAGAATCGCTTGGCGCAGCTGATTGTGAAATAACAGCGTTTATCTTAACTTCGACATTAACGTTAGATGTTGCGTCAGTATTGATCTGAAGCTTTGCGTATTGACAATTAGCTACCATGTGAAAGGTTATTGGTACTATATCGTCTAGACTATTTGGCGGTTCATATGAAAAATGAGCTGACCGTCTAGTATTTTTCAGTGTTCTGTATGGTAACAATGGATCGTTATTCTCATCTACTACTCTAAATCCAATACCATATTCCTCCCTTACGCTAATACAAATTGTGCACATAATCAATCCCAACCCACCAACCTTCACCCACAATTCCGTGTCAACCCAATTAGCATTACGCAAGTATCTATCTTCCTCCAGAAAATAAAGGAATGAATCCTCCTTAGTATGTGGGTTCATATATACCAGCAAATAAATTTGCTTCTAGAGACTCATTACCGTAAGAGTGCAAATGGTTGCGTGGTTATATTTTTCATCTCTCTGATTTTCTATGCTATTTATGCAAACGCTCCCGGTGTCATCTACGCGCATTTGCAGCTTTACCTTCCCATGGCAATCGGCGACCATATGAAAAGTCCAAACCGATAAATTCTCAGCGCTGTCGGTGTTCGGCTCTACGGAGAAATGCACAGGCTCCCTGTTGTTTGTCTTCGCGCGCATAGGCTGCAGTACGCCATTCTAATCCAGGAACCTAAAGCCGACGTTGGCGTGACTACTCGCGCCCATGCAAATACTACAAAGGATTAACTTCTTTCCCGAGTAGTTCAAATTCACGGACATACCCGTGACATCAACCCAAGATGCCTGGGTGTATTTTTTCTCGCCTGTGTAAGTCGTATAGACACAATCTACTCCAGCTACGTAGGGGTTGTTCATCGCCATATATAATAGCTCAGACCAATGCTTGCGACTGTTAAGCCGGCTTTTAGTAAGTTATGGTCATATTCCTCTTCTTTTTTAGGCGCTCGGTATACTTCTTTTGTTAGCTGCACTTTCTTAGGTGGTTGCGTATGGTGCACTTTTTTAGGCTGTTCAACAAAGTGCCTTCTAATAGTGTCAGAGTTCACGTCGTTCACCCCAAACTTCATGTCCGTAGTAGCTCGCTGCAGTTTATTGTTGTATCCTACTACAGAGCCAGTATTTATAGATAAATTACTAGGCATTAACCAACAACCCGGGGCTACTGCATAGTCCAACCTCGCCTTAGAATTTTGTATGGCTAGTTGGTAACGCTGTACGCCCTTGCTAATGTCGCCCTCCAAGATCGAACTTTCGAATAAGACCAAGGCTTCGGCTCGCGTCTCTTCTGCGGCGCCGGTATTTCCAATTATATTTGATCGGGTATTTACTTGGGCTCCAAGGATAGAATACACGTAAGCTTCTATGCTGCGGTTCAAACGGGCAAGGCCGGCTTTGGTTAGTCCTTTACCTTCTGGGGGTATGAAATTAAGATATTGCTTCGTTTGCTCGTCGTTGGTAATCTTAATAATCAGTGGATTGGCCCCTGCATACTTACCACCCTCGTCTTTGAACAGAGGTCCGTCTCTAACTTCCTTAGTGGTCTTAGCATTTGGTTCAAAGAAGGTGCTACTGTCGTGAGTTTCTTTGTGATACCCAGTGTTCCATCGTAGATTCAACGCATGAACTTCTTTATCGCTTAGCACATGTCCACCAATCCCCCAATAAGCCCAAATATGCCCCAAGCCATTGTTAGCACCGGTAGTGCATCTAAAGTCTTTTCCCACAACTCCAAACTCCTTACAAAGCCTGTCATAGGCTGGAACGTCGTATTTGTTATCTCTAGGATAAAACGCAGCATCTCCCGGCAGCGCAATAACACCCATTTCATGTAGTATTCTTCTAACCGTGAAGTGGAAGTGAAACATGAATATTGAATTCTTCATCAAGTTTGCACTTACACCGCAGCCGCTAGTGGCACACCAAACCGCAAAGTTTAGTTGCTGCGGCCAATAACGCATGTTAGGACCACTTAACCATTCATGAGATTCCTTAGCGGTGGTATGATTAATGGGCACGTTTTTGAAGATATCTCGCACCTTTAACGGAAAGGAATGGTTGTTAGAGATCCGCATGTTCAATGTCAAATCCAAACTTGGATGTTCATCAAATGAAACCGCGGGTATCGGATAAGTACCGGTACCAAGCAATAATTCCTTTGACCAACCTTGCACGGGCTTATGTTCGATATAACCAGAATTCTTCAGTTGATTGTCTATCTGATCGACCAGCGTAGGTTTCAAATCCTCGTTGCTGTACATCCTAGAGCCGTTATAGTAAATCCCATCGGGTCTCCTTTCGAACTTACTAGGGTCTGCATGAGGAAACATCTTCCTAAAGGCCCTCCAGTTCCAGTAATCCCGGTTGTCGTGATGTGGCTGCTCCTCTACGTTATTCCCAAAAGCGTCGTACATTAGTATATATAATGGATGTTATACCATCGGCACCTCAGTTGTACCCAGATGTTCCCTATACTACACCTAACGAACTAAACGCCGAAAACTTTCGCCTGAATAAAGCGAACTTAATCCTGGCTTACTTGGAAGGGCAGGCAAAACACTATGAAAAAGTTAGAAAAAAGTACGTTAGAGCCCGGAGTACGCTACATAAGATTGCGATAACTTCAGGATCCATATCTGTTGTGTTAACGGGCTCTGGCGTTGCTACTTCGCTTACTGGGCCGGGAATAATCGTTGGAGTTCCTTTGGCCGGCGTTGGGGCAGCTTGTGGTATTATTTCGGCTGTTGCTACGGGTATTATGAAAAAGCTATCCACGAAAATATCCAAGCATGACACGACAATAGCTCTATCTAGGGCTAAAGTAAATACTATTACCGATCTTGTCTCAAAGGCTTTGCGTGACAGAAAGATAGACGACGTAGAATTCTCGCTTATTCTGGCCGAAGAAGACAAATACGAGAAATTAAAGTCGGACATAAGGAATAAAAAAACAGTCGTAAAAGATCTTTCCGAGGAATCTCGCAAAAAGATCTACCAGGAGGCAAAAGAAGAGCTTCAAAGAAAGCTTGCTCAGTAAACATCTGCTTCGAAAAGAGCGTGACGGGATTCTATTTACATATCGAACGCCGGCTGTCTGGTTCATATGCAAATTAAATATAATAATTTTCACATACATAAGCGTCCAGATGTGTCTGGCGTTCGCTTGTGATCGTGGACTTTGGGGCTGGGGGGGCCTAAAGTCCCGAGTTCGAGCCTCGCTGTAGATGCATTTGGACCGGTTGCTGTGAGTGAAAAAAAAAGCCTCCCCCACTCACAGCAACCGTGGGGGGAGGGGTAGAAAGTGCGATTCAACCCCGCGATGGGGGGTTTCGCGAGGAAAAGTTGGAAAAGTCAGGGGGTGTCTCGGGACGCTGTCCGGAGTTCACCCTCTGGTGGGTCGTAAGAAAGATATATGTGTATGTACTAGAGGGCCTCTGGCGCGGGATGAAATAAGCCCCGTAAGCCCAAAATGCAAAAAACCCCACTGGGGATAGCTTGGTGTTCTGCGCGATGCATTCCCCAGTGGGGTTTCTGGCAAAATAAACGCCAGTTTTGCATTTTTATTTTCTCGGAATCCATCCTAACAGGGGGTGGTTGGGGTCTATTTTGTAAAATATTTCGTAAATTACGTCAGGATAATAAGGAATATCCTTATTCAGCCGACAAAACATCCACTCGGCTTTTGTCATATCAGAAACCTCAGGAATAGACTTACCGGTAATTTCAGACAAAAGATAGGGAATAGCTTTGTAATATTTCCCTAGCTTTAATTTTTTCAACGCTTTCCGTAGGCTTTGTGGGGTTGGCTCTTCTAAATGGTCTATGATTTTCTTCTTTACTTCGTCGCTTAAATATACCGGATGTAAACCTTGGATATGACTCATCCAGTCCCTGAAGTATTTTATTCTCTTATATGGCGTTTTCTTACGACCTCCATTGGCGTAATACTGCTCTCTGGTAGCATTTGGTACGGCATTACGAATATTCTTACCACACTCGTAACACTGTGCTGACGTGTCATCTTCTATTTGCATTTTCTTACCACAACACCAGAAACCCTTGGGCTTAGGTATGTTAACTTTGGATCTTAGGCAAATTATACAGAAGTCATTGGTGAACTTTTTACATTCATGCATATATAAGACAAATATTCCTAACATTCGCGCAACATATAACAGAACACGGGTAATTCCCGCGGGGGACGCTAGTGCGTAAACACGGGTAATTCCCGGGCGATTCCGAATGGTGATCGCGAGTCCCCCTTACTGCTGCTTGGGGATAGCTCTGGCCTTCCCCATGCCAACATCCTTTCCGTACCAATGACTCAGGCAATGAACTGTACTCATTCTGTACCCGGAATATCCTCCAACAGTTTATTATTAGGCAAACTTTGTAGAATTCATAACATCACTCTTTCCCAATCCTTACTCACATATCATTTCCCAACACCTGATATATCTTTAGAGTGGTTTTGTATGAGTGGCAAAGGATTAATTAACAGTAACAGTTACTCTATATACAATTAGGGTACTGGGTACTAGGTAACCGCCAAAATTTGAAGTGTTTAATTACAGAACTTATGGTTCTGGACACGGTACGGTCATTGTCCAACCCATGCGAAAACACTCTACTCCCCCAACACTACGTTAAAGCAAAATCTTAGCCTCACTAATCACCACCGAACCAAAGCATTCATTGCCTTTTAGGACCCTCAAAAGCCTGAGAGAAGCCTTCTAATGAATTTGCGCGTCTATACGTTTCGCCGGTATCAATAGGCAAATTCGCTAGTCGTGCTGCCGCTCCCGCTGGATTGATCACCTGTTTTAATTTTATGTAATGCAAAGCGGTCTTGCTACTCTTCCACCCGACGTGGTCCATGATTTCATGAAGGCTTATACCCTCTAAGGCCAAAGAAACCGCTGCACCACTGCGAAAACTATGCAAGGTGAGCTGTTTCCCCGAGAGCCGGCCAGTCAACAGTGAGGTGTAAAACGTAAGGCGCGCTTGGGCCGCGGAAGGCTCCAAACAATATGGACTGACCATATTCTCCTTAGTTATCGACCGAAAAAGGAAACCCGGAGCTAGATTTACCCGTAAGAGGCTGGAAATGTCAAAGTAGACCTCTAAACCTCGTACCGGGCAAAGAAACTTGTTCGATCCTCTTTTAAAAGCAAACACATTTGAATCACCTGATCTCAATGATTTAGTCCAAACATGGTTTAGAAGGAAGCCTGAGTTATCCGGAAAACGGAGCACATCCGAAACCTTTAACTGAAGTAGATCCGCTGCCCTATCACCCGCAAAAAATAGCGACTTAAATAAAGCTTGATCTCTAGCATACATAAATAATTGAATTGCCGACAGAGTAGAACTATTATTAAGTACATGTTCTATGTATTCTGAAATTACTGCCAAGTCATTTACTAGGATAGGCTCTGCCTGACGTCGCGTGACCCTGGCTTTGAGTTGTTCCTCCCTCACATCGGCTAAATAGGCCTTAACCGAGCGACAAGCAGCGGGGTTTCCTACCCCAAGGAGGGAGTGCCACTCCGAACCCCTACCATTCTCAGAAAATATTGCACGGAGTTTTCCTATCAACGAATCAATCGTTCCATAGGCAAGACGCGTTGGGCAAGAACAGGTCACACCACGACAGACTAAAGCCGGACACTCTGACTTATGTACTTTTGTCCTTCCAGCACGATCTTTCCATATGAGGAACTCTATCACATCATCAGGTATAGCAGAAGCCAAAGTCTTTTGCGATGCCCGGCTACCCAAAAACTGGCTAAATTCGCACTCCAACGCTGATTTTTGCTTGGTATATCTTGACGAGTCCCGCTGGTTCTTAAGTTCCTGACGTCGTGCCACTATCAGCTCTTCATCAATCGTTAATTTTTCCCCGAGCCGTCGCACCGAGGTGTTTAGGGATGGCCTCTGATAACCACACTGTTGGCAAAACCTGAAGCTTTCATCATTAGAGTAGTTACACCGTGGACACGCCACTGCAGGAGTAAACAACTTGGGCACCCTTGGCAATTTCTAAGCACGTCAATGAAATACGACAATCAGAAGCGCGTTATCCGCAACACCCACATTGTAGCTGGACATGGTATGGGGCTGTAACCAGACTTAGACGGAGCTAGCAGGACATGACTATCTCCCTTTTCTCCTAGACACAATCTCCCTGAACAGCGCGCCATTAGCTCCGGCCACCAATACGGGTGAGGAGTGAGCGCTGGGACGATTATAGAAAAAGGCCTCTTAAAGTTAGTCAACAATCGAAGTACAGGGACTATCAGGTTAAAAGGAGGAAAGACATACGGATTCATCATGTTTGGTGCAGCATGCAGGTCTTGGGCAAATAGGTTTACACCCGTCGACATAGGGCTTGGGGCTGGTGAAAAATGGGGTAGAGGAATGTTGTTCTTGCCTCTCACTACATTAGAATCTAATGCCATTAGATCAACGGAGTGGCCCGTCTTACCCCCAAACGCATCATCCACTTGCGCAAACGACTCTAGGGACAACTTTGTGTCGCTCCGCGACAACCTTCGGGAGGGAGCATCCGCTTTGTTAGAACAAGACTGGATAAACTGCAAGTTGAGATGAATATTTCGTGAAGAAACTTCCCAAAACAGCTGCTTCGTGACTCTGACTAATTCGAGAGAGGTTTTACCCCCTTGAGACTTCCACGCTCCAATCATAACCTGACTATCAACAAGAGCGTCCACCCTAGAATTACAAATGTCATCGGGGAAAGCTCTTATAGCGTACACCAGTGCCTTCATCTCCTTGGCAGAAATGTTGAGCGTCTTGTCATTGACGTCCCAATAATCTCCAAAAGAGATGTCTCCGCACCCACGGTGAATGACACAACCCCAGCCATATCCGGAGGCATCCGTGGACAGAGAGAAGGTATGGTGTTTTTCGTCCCTCCAAGGAATGAATTCATCCCAGTTGTCAAGAAAGCGCCAATAAGACACTTCCTCTCTCTGAATCTCGTTCAAGATGACTGCATCCTTCCCCGCACGCTCGGGCCGAGCTTTACTGATCTCTCTGATAAACAGCTTTGCTGCTGGAACTGCCAATGACAAGGAAATGCATTTGCCTTGGAAACGCTGAAGCGTTTTTAGTGGTATGGGCTGTTTACCAGTGAGAATGAGTTCCCTTAACGCGGCAAAAGACTCCTTCTTGCGTTGTGGTATCAGGAATGACTGCTTCTCAGAGTCGACAATAAGGCCCAGGTATTCTAATGAAGTTGTAGAAACGAGAACAGACTTCTTTATACCAATTGTATAGCCCAATGCTATCAGCACGGACAGCACCACATAGAGGGCAGCCTCTGCTGCTTCGTAACGAAAAACTTTCTCACGCTCTTGTGGCAACTTAGCCCACCGACCGGTCGCAGTAATGAGCTCACCATTCAACCGATCATCTATGTACAACGAGCAAGGGACCCCTTGCGATCTCAAAAACCCTGTTGCTGCCAGACCGATGGTGTGATATATGTAGGGGGAGATTTTCCATCCAAAGGGTAGCGTTGTGCATACAAACCATAAGCCCCCAAATGAGAAGCCTAAATACGTTTGGGAGTTATCTGTGACCATCACGTGGTCATAGCCGGACTTGTCGTCACACTTTGTAATAAACGATGACTTGTAAACATACCGGGGAACATCCGCTAGACGATCTAATGAGAAGGGAGCATCTTTCATCCAGAGGTTCAGGAACCTCGCGTCCAGACAAAGCCGAGGTTTCGATGGCTCAACTATCAATGGCATCACCAGGTGCGGTGGGTCATCCGAACCCACCTCTCCCCATACTCTAAATGCACCAGATGTGAGACGCCCAAGTATCTCAGAGGAGATGAACTCTGAAAACTCTTTACAGGATGGGTGATTCGCAAACATCTTGCGCGGGGGTAATTCTGTCTTGTACCTCGACCCTTTGAAGGATCCCGAAAATGGCTGAGAAAATTTGAGGATGTCCACCTTGTTTTTATCCACTCCTCAATTCGCTCCTTTTGTGGATGTTCTTGGAGCAGTTCCGCCCAAGCTTGAACATTTTGATGAACACCCACGACTGAGAAATTTTTGGGGTCCCTAAGTTTGAGAGTATACAGATCCGGGACCACACCCGTTGAAATTACTTCTCTCCAGTAAACTGGAGTCTTTTCTCGCCCCTCCTGACCGGGAACGCCGTCGATATCCACCCACGATCGATTCACTTGGAATTGTCTTGGCTCGATTGCTTTTGCCATTCTACGGAATTCCCACCACTTGTCAACATCAACTGAAGGCTCGAACTTCCTCTTATGTCCCGTTGTCTGGGGAAAAACCGGTTCAAACCAGGATTCAAACACAGACAAGTGGATAAAGCCAAGAACACATCGAAATAAGACAAGATATTTATTGACGCGATAGGATACCGACGGGTTCCCGATCAGGAGAGAGCAACTTCAACACGCCTGTACAGGTCGTCTGGTGGTTGGCCGTAGTAGACAACCAGCAGGAGTTGTTCCCCCGATATGGAAGACCTAAAACAGTAAGTATCCACCTCTCTAAAGACAAGACGTATGCCCGACATGCACGTCATAATAAATTTTTTTTTTTTTTTCCTTTCGCATATCACACATTCGGATTCCCTTTATTATTGATTGCATCCGGAGTATTTATAAGATGTCGGCCTGTTAAGTAGTATCTCCACTACAATTCCTACACGTCTTGGACGAGTTAAGCTTTCAAAAAAGCCAAGAGAAACCCCAAAATCACACAATAAACAATATGAACTATAAATTGATTCAATCTTAAATCTGTTTAAGAATAATCCCAAATTAAAACAAATTAATTGTTAACGTTTTAATCATGCAAACCAAATCATATCAATCAGCTAGTCTATGGTCTAGAGTCAATCCCCCACAATACAAAATAAACCAATCATCTCATTTATTTCAAGTTCTAGACTCAGTTAGTCACCACACATTTGCTTATACAATTCCCTGATCTGTCTATCTATTCTCTCTTGATGCATTGGCCCTTGGTGCCCTCCTGGCCTGGTTGCGTCGCTCTGGGCAAGCCCCCTGGTAATGACCATACCTATTGCACCAATAACACTGGACATTCGCACGGCCAGACCGTCCTGGAGTATTTCTAACATAAGGGCCCGGGCGGGACGTCCCAGGGTTCGAGGCCTTTGACGCTTTGTCCACCTTTGCAATCATCTCCATAACCTTCTCTTGATCTTTATCTCCCCAAGAGTACATCTAGATATTTTTTGAATTGGTCCAGGGGCACGGTCGCCTTCTCCCTCATGGTTTGAAGGCAAGCCTCAAAGAAACCCTTCCTGGTATGCTTTGTCTCTCTGGCCACTAGTTTCAAGTCGAGGAGGAGGTCCAGTGCCTTGTCTTCGTGAAGGACGGGCGATTTCACAAAATGTCGAATTTCCTCTAATAAGGAGCCCACTGTTGCCTTCTGTGAATCTTCCAACACTTTTATTCTCTCAACACTTGATCAAGTCCCAGCTCAACCTTCAAATGAAAATTAATACCGAACGCTAAGCGGTGTGTCAACCTAATGTTCAAACATGAACCAAGCATGTACATGTTTAAACAATGCGACGATTGTTTGAAAGAACCACATTATTAACCCCAGCATTCATCTATTATTACAACCATAGGCATTTCGTTACGTTTTAAACTAAGCCATATTTTTTTGCTAACCATATTCCCTCTTGCCACCCAGACATTAAAGCCCAACATGCCAATATTTCCAGCCACACTGTCAATGTTCGAGTCTCACAGACAATATTTCACGCCTCACGGGCAGCATTCGAAACCACATGGCGATCTACAAATGTCACGGGTAAACAATTTCAAGCCTCACAGGCACTATTTGAAGCTTCACTAGCCAAGGCAATATATTTAGCCCACAGACAGACATACTACATCTTAACTGAAATAACCAGATCAGTTCATAAAGTTTATAGGAAAATATGAAAAAACATAACTACAACACCATACAGCACGGAAACGATAAACTGGCACCAACGGCGGATACCAGACATGCAAATTACCTGCGACTAGTGAAAACTTCGAACAATCTATACGAAGCAAATAAACTTCAAAATATTAAGAACTCCAATAGATAAGAGCTTTAAGAATCCCACAGAGAAATATAATAAAAAAGCAAAGACGATGAATAAAGCAGAATAGTAAATGAGGCGTGAATTATCTGAGACATGTCAAGGAGCAAGCGGAATATTGAGAGGGGTTTTGGGGCGCAATATACCCAGGTAACCTAAGCACAAGCATTCACAGCCTCGGCAACGATTACATTCGGGGAGAGATTT